>NC_040040.1:13331909-13395633 GCF_003713205.1 Coffea eugenioides
GTATTACCTTGTAGTCCGGCCACGTCCGGATGGGTGGAGTCCGGCCAATGTCCGGAAAAGGGATGAACGAACAAAAGGATGAACGAGGAATTCTACTTACAAAAATGTAATTTTAAACGATTGGAGGAATAAGGGGAAAAGTCAGGGGAACGAACGAACAAGCAAATAGCTCCATGTGGGCCGTATCCTTTCAATGAATGTTACTATCGCTTTCCATTGTAAATGTTTCTTGAATTATTGATACTCCATGTTTAATGTATTGAATTGATTGTCTGATTTTCTGTTCGGAACCTCACTGAGCTTTTAGCTCACCCCTTTAGTTTTGTTTTCCTTAACAGGGGACGGTGAGCAGGATGAGAGCATAGACTAGCCTAGTCTAGGTCTTTTGTTTCTTTTGTAATGGTTCTCGCCCTAGTGCTTGGCACGGGCTGGTTGTATGGTGAAGTGAGAACCTTTGTACATTTGATGGCTGTACTTTCTTTTGAGATAGCAATGTATATAAGTTCCGTTTTAAATTTGGATTGCTGCCCTATTTATTCTTGTGATTTATTCTGGATTTGATTAAGGAACGACTGAGTCCCGGCGAGAGCCGGGCAGGCGACCCGCTGAACCCTGGGGTACGCCCTAGGGGGAGGTGGGGCCGTCACAGGTGGTATCAGAGCTTCGGCTTTAGATCTCTGTAGTGTATCCTAGGCTTGAAGTTTAGGATGCCGGATCTGTGGGTTCGATTTGACTTGAAAGTTTAAGCGATTTGAGGGATAAAACCTATAGCTGCCTTCGCGTTGGTCTCTGCGCGGAGTGACCCTGATCTACAGTGGTGATAAGTAAGGATTAAGTGAAGCTATGAATTGGAATGGTGAAGGCCTTAAATCTTTCTCATGTATTTGAAACCATAGATAGGTAATGTCAGGTAGGAATTCGATGTGTAGATAGTTCTCTTGAACGCAGCTCAAGATGTGATTATCTTATTTCGGATTCTCCGTGCCTGAGACTCTCACCGGTGCGGCGCTGCTAAGTACTTGAGACTTGCATTTTGGGAACATGAATAGGCTTTGTCTGACTAGAATGAGCACAAGAGGTTAGGGACATCTAGTTTGGATAGTAAGTGACGTGAGAAACCGGACGGGCTGATACTGGGACGACTTAACTTTTTCCTTTTGATTTACCTGTATATTGTTACTACATGACGTCAGTATACCTGTGTGTACATGATTATCTGTCCAACTTGATATGTCTTTGTGTATTTACTTATCCGTCTTCTTGATATGGCGTGTTATGTGCGTATATATTTATTTGTGTATTTGGAAAGCTAGAATTTGTTACAATAGTCGATTTACTGTGTTTCATTACTAAATTACCTTTTTGGGGGAAAAGAAAAGAAAAGAAAAAGGGAAACATATATATGGACGGGAGACGCAGTCGTGGCCGTGGAGCTAGGCAAGCTCAGGAACCGAGAGAAGAAAGAGAAACAGTGGCCGAGCAAGAACAGGGACCGAGGGCTGGAGATCAAATGGCGACGGCAATGCAACAAATGACAAATATCCTGGCACGACTGGTAGATCAACAAGGTCAAATGCCAGTGAATCAACCTCGAAATCCTGAGATCGGAGAGGATAAGGCTCTTGAGAGGTTCCAAAAGTTTCTACCTCCGAAATTTCAAGGAGGGCCTGATCCAGATATAGCTGAGCAGTGGTTGGAGGCAATGATTAATATCTTCGCGGCTTTGAATTACACGGAGCAAAGACAAGTAAATTTTGTTGTATTTCAATTCGAAGGACCAGCCCGCGCGTGGTGGAATGTAATTAAATCCAAGTGGGAAAGAGAACAGACGGTATGGACATGGGCGAACTTTGTAAGGGAATTTAACGAAAAGTATCTCCCACTTTTAGTCCAAGAAAGGAGAGAGGACGAATTTATTGGGTTGCGTCAGGGAACCCTAAGTGTGGCCGAATATGAGACAAAATTTACTAGACTGTCTAAATTCGCTTCCGAATTGATGGTTACGGAGCGACGGAGAATAAGACGATTTATACAAGGACTAAATTTGGAAATCCAGCAGGCATTAGCGGCAGTTCAAGTTAATACATTTACAGAGGCTCTTGAGAAGGCCCAAAGAATTGAGGATTTGAAAGCCCAAGTAAAAGCCTGTCAAACGCGGAAAAGAGATACATCCAACAGCACACCTGAGGAATCCAGAGAAAAGACAATGCTCTCCAAAGTGCAAAAAGTGAACCATTCACCTCGCCCACCTTGGACATTAAGAGCATTAGATGAAAGGTCTATGAAAGGAAGACAGATCGGATCAAAGGACATTTCTCGAGAAGATCCAACAGTAGCTCCTCGATTGGCCTGTGGATACTGTGGAAAGGCAAATCACACTGAGAATGATTGCTGGCGGAAAAGGGGAAAATGTTTGATTTGTGGGAGTAGTAATCATCAACATAGCAATTGCCCGAAGAAACAGCCACGAGAGGGTAGTACTCAACAAGTGGAAGGAACCAAACTGAAACAAACTTCTGAAAGAGGAAATCGAACAAAAGTATCGACACAAGTTTATGCCGTAGATCAGCACCAAGTTTTGGGGTCCTCCGAGGCGACGGAAGGTATGAATTTCGAGGTCGAAATTCTCTTAAGGGGGAGAGAGTGTGAGGACTCGTAAATTTCTTATATTTTTCTCAAAAATGCCTTTTTATTTAGAAATTATTCATTTATTATAGCCCTACTACCCAATCATTCCACAATAAGTGCAAATAAACCTAGAAAGTAGGGTTTCACTTTTGATTTCAAGATTAGAGCAAAATTAGGGTTTTCGCGATTTTTCGCCGGATGAATTTTCGGTACAGAGTAAGGATTAAATTTGGTGATTAAAAATGACTTTTAAGTGAGAGATAATATGTGATTAGGAGCAATGATAAAAAGTTAGTGAATGGAAAGAAAAAAAAAACCCTAGTACGTGCGGTTTAAGGAAAAACGGCGCAAACCGACGTATACCGTGCACTACCGATGGAACACACCACTTGATCACCATTTTCTTACCATACAAGCTCATTAATATTTGAGCAAAATATCTCCTAAATTCCAGCTAAGCTTGACCGAAATTAGAGGATTAAAATACAAGAAAAGAAAAGGAAATTTTACTTGGTAAGGGTTGTGACAAGTGTCACACCATTAGAGGCCATTGACCAAGACATTGTCCAACCTTCTTATCCCCAAAATTGCACCATTCTTCCTCATTATTTCTGCTGAAGAGCCGAGAGAGAGAGATAGCAAAAACAAGAGAAAAGCTTCTCCATTTCTTCTTGAGTCAAGTCACAAAGTGAGGAAACAAAGAAACTAAACCGATTAAAGGCACCCTTGAGTGTTTATTGAGTGAGCTATTGGTGAAATTTTGAAGGGGAAGGCTAGGGTTGCTCTTGGTAGACACTAAGCAAGGTAAGGATGATGATTTCCCCAATTTTTACTCTTAATCTTGTTTAAATTAGCTTAGCATCTCAAGATTGAGATGAATTACGGTTGTTATCATGTTTTGGGTAATTTTTCCTTTTGTTACATGAGTTAGGGTTTAATAAATTTCTGCCTAAACTTGATGTATGATGAATATATGTTGTATCCAAGGTTATATAGGGGGTTTTTGGTAGCAAGTGGAGTAATAAATTAAGAATGTTATCATTGAAACCAAAAGATTTCAGATTTCTGGAAAATTGTCACTAGGTTCTGCCCGTTTTTATTGCCCTATGTTAGAGGCCGAATTGGGCTTGGAATAAAACATTAAAGTTTTATAGAATGGTATTTTATAGGTGCCTACAAAATTTCAGCTCAATCGGAGCAATGTAGCCTGTGAAAAGACCAAAATACCCTCACTGTTTTAGGAAATTTCCAGTGTTCCGTTTTCGTCAGTTCATCCAGTTTATCATGTTTGTTCACTAGGATCCATGCTGATTTAGCTTTTTCCCAAAACATGAAAGTTTTAGTACTCTGTTTAAGCTTTCCAAATCCTACAAGAACACCCTAAATGGACAGTGGTAGCCGGAGATATGATCATTCTAGTACAGTGCGGTTAATTAGCCGTCAAGTTGGAAGTTGGTTCTGTAAATTGGGAATTTGACCAGGTTACCCTGGAAATATGACTAAGTGACCTTCATGAAAGTTGTAGGCCTTCGTCCTAGCTTCGAAATGGTATAAGTTACATACTAATCTGATAAACGTAGCTTCGGTTGTGCCCGTTACGTAAAATTCGGTCAAATCTGCCTTTTGTTACTTTCATTTCCGCACTTATTCCTAGCTTTATTGTTGTCCTTGTGTGATCTTGAGCCTATTGAACGGATTTTGAACTTGAATTGATGTGTGTATACCTTTGGGTTGTTGAGAAAAATAATGAAGCCAAAATGGCTGGAAAATTAGGTAAACACAAAGGGCCTGCTGCCCAAATTTTCGCTCGAGGGCTAGGTTTCTATTTGAACTTGTATACTTTTGTTTGGCCAATACCATGACCGGCTTTCCATTTTAAAACATGATTTTTCATCCTTGGGTTCAAACAACCCTCTTCTTACTTGAAAGTCATCTTTACACGTTTTACTCCTAATTAGTCGGGTTTCTTTGTTTCCCTTAAATGTTTTGCTCGATAAACTGTAATATGTTCTCTTGTTCAACCTTAGGTTTCATTGGTGACTAAGGGTAATATCCGGAAGGATAGTTTGCACGTTATTTTGCATAACTAGGTGAGTGTTCCTTGTTTGCTATATTCCTTGACTTATTGGCTTGTTATTATTGATTGATAATGTGTTAAGTGCTTTCAATGATTGTTAAAACGAGTTTTCTAGGCGAGTGTGTACTTTATCACACTCGACCTAAATAAATGTGAAAGTTTCAATGATTAATGATTAAATGCTAGTTGCGCATGAATGTAAGCCGTTTGGCTGAATTGGGCCCTGCCCTTCGTTACCGATCGACTCGAGCCAGAAGCGGACTCGGTCGGGCGATATGGTGACCCTGGGTGAATTTGGTATACTCGAGTATTACCTTGTAGTCCGGCCACGTCCGGATGGGTGGAGTCCGGCCAATGTCCGGAAAAGGGATGAACGAACAAAAGGATGAACGAGGAATTCTACTTACAAAAATGTAATTTTAAACGATTGGAGGAATAAGGGGAAAAGTCAGGGGAACGAACGAACAAGCAAATAGCTCCATGTGGGCCGTATCCTTTCAATGAATGTTACTATCGCTTTCCATTGTAAATGTTTCTTGAATTATTGATACTCCATGTTTAATGTATTGAATTGATTGTCTGATTTTCTGTTCGGAACCTCACTGAGCTTTTAGCTCACCCCTTTAGTTTTGTTTTCCTTAACAGGGGACGGTGAGCAGGATGAGAGCATAGACTAGCCTAGTCTAGGTCTTTTGTTTCTTTTGTAATGGTTCTCGCCCTAGTGCTTGGCACGGGCTGGTTGTATGGTGAAGTGAGAACCTTTGTACATTTGATGGCTGTACTTTCTTTTGAGATAGCAATGTATATAAGTTCCGTTTTAAATTTGGATTGCTGCCCTATTTATTCTTGTGATTTATTCTGGATTTGATTAAGGAACGACTGAGTCCCGGCGAGAGCCGGGCAGGCGACCCGCTGAACCCTGGGGTACGCCCTAGGGGGAGGTGGGGCCGTCACAGGTGGTATCAGAGCTTAGGCTTTAGATCTCTGTAGTTTATCCTAGGTTTGAAGTTTAGGATGCCGGACTGTGGGATTCGATTTGACTTGAAAGTTAAGCGATTGAGGGATAAAACCTATAGCTGCTTCGCGTGGTCTCTGCGCGGAGTGACCCTGGACTAAGTGGTGAATAAGTAGGGACTAAGTGAAGCTATGAATTGCGAATGTGATAGGCCTTAAATCTTTCTCATGGTATTTGAAGACCATAGATAGGTATGTCAGGTAGGAATTCCGATTGTAGATAGTTTACTCTTGAGACTGCAGCTCAAGATGTGAATTATCTTATTTCGGATTCTCGTGCCTGAGTACTCTCGAGTTGCGGCGCTGCTAAGTACTTGAGACTTGCATTTTGGGAACATGAACAGGCTTTGTCTGACTAGAATGAGCACAAGAGGTCAGGGACATCTAGTTTGGATAGTAAGTGACGTGAGAGACCGGGCGGGCTGATACTGGGACGACTTCACTTTTTCCTTTTGATTTACCTGTATATTGTTACTACATGAGGTCAGTATACCTGTGTGTACATGATTATCTGTCCAACTTGATATGTCTTTGTGTATTTACTTATCCGTCTTCTTGATATGGCGTGTTATGTGCGTATATATTTATTTGTGTATTTGGAAAGCTAGAATTTGTTACAATAGTCGATTTACTGTGTTTCATTACTAAATTACCTTTTTGGGGGAAAAGAAAAGAAAAGAAAAAGGGAAACATATATATGGACGGGAGACGCAGTCGTGGCCGTGGAGCTAGGCAAGCTCAGGAACCGAGAGAAGAAAGAGAAACAGTGGCCGAGCAAGAACAGGGACCGAGGGCTGGAGATCAAATGGCGACGGCAATGCAACAAATGACAAATATCCTGGCACGACTGGTAGATCAACAAGGTCAAATGCCAGTGAATCAACCTCGAAATCCTGAGATCGGAGAGGATAAGGCTCTTGAGAGGTTCCAAAAGTTTCTACCTCCGAAATTTCAAGGAGGGCCTGATCCAGATATAGCTGAGCAGTGGTTGGAGGCAATGATTAATATCTTCGCGGCTTTGAATTACACGGAGCAAAGACAAGTAAATTTTGTTGTATTTCAATTCGAAGGACCAGCCCGCGCGTGGTGGAATGTAATTAAATCCAAGTGGGAAAGAGAACAGACGGTATGGACATGGGCGAACTTTGTAAGGGAATTTAACGAAAAGTATCTCCCACTTTTAGTCCAAGAAAGGAGAGAGGACGAATTTATTGGGTTGCGTCAGGGAACCCTAAGTGTGGCCGAATATGAGACCAAATTTACTAGACTGTCTAAATTCGCTTCCGAATTGGTGGTTACGGAGCGACGGAGAATAAGACGATTTATACAAGGACTAAATTTGGAAATCCAGCAGGCATTAGCGGCAGTTCAAGTTAATACATTTACAGAGGCTCTTGAGAAGGCCCAAAGAATTGAGGATTTGAAAGCCCAAGTAAAAGCCTGTCAAACGCGGAAAAGAGATACATCCAACAGCACACCTGAGGAATCCAGAGAAAAGACAATGCTCTCCAAAGTGCAAAAAGTGAACCATTCACCTCGCCCACCTTGGACATTAAGAGCATTAGATGAAAGGTCTATGAAAGGAAGACAGATCGGATCAAAGGACATTTCTCGAGAAGATCCAACAGTAGCTCCTCGATTGGCCTGTGGATACTGTGGAAAGGCAAATCACACTGAGAATGATTGCTGGCGGAAAAGGGGAAAATGTTTGATTTGTGGGAGTAGTAATCATCAACATAGCAATTGCCCGAAGAAACAGCCACGAGAGGGTAGTACTCAACAAGTGGAAGGAACCAAACTGAAACAAACTTCTGAAAGAGGAAATCGAACAAAAGTATCGACACAAGTTTATGCCGTAGATCAGCACCAAGTTTTGGGGTCCTCCGAGGCGACGGAAGGTATGAATTTCGAGGTCGAAATTCTCTTAAGGGGGAGAGAGTGTGAGGACTCGTAAATTTCTTATATTTTTCTCAAAAATGCCTTTTTATTTAGAAATTATTCATTTATTATAGCCCTACTACCCAATCATTCCACAATAAGTGCAAATAAACCTAGAAAGTAGGGTTTCACTTTTGATTTCAAGATTAGAGCAAAATTAGGGTTTTCGCGATTTTTCGCCGGATGAATTTTCGGTACAGAGTAAGGATTAAATTTGGTGATTAAAAATGACTTTTAAGTGAGAGATAATATGTGATTAGGAGCAATTATAAAAAGTTAGTGAATGGAAAGAAAAAAAAAACCCTAGTACGTGCGGTTTAAGGAAAAACGGCGCAAACCGACGTATACCGTGCACTACCGATGGAACACACCACTTGATCACCATTTTCTTACCATACAAGCTCATTAATATTTGAGCAAAATATCTCCTAAATTCCAGCTAAGCTTGACCGAAATTAGAGGATTAAAATACAAGAAAAGAAAAGGAAATTTTACTTGGTAAGGGTTGTGACAAGTGTCACACCATTAGAGGCCATTGACCAAGACATTGTCCAACCTTCTTATCCCCAAAATTGCACCATTCTTCCTCATTATTTCTGCTGAAGAGCCGAGAGAGAGAGATAGCAAAAACAAGAGAAAAGCTTCTCCATTTCTTCTTGAGTCAAGTCACAAAGTGAGGAAACAAAGAAACTAAACCGATTAAAGGCACCCTTGAGTGTTTATTGAGTGAGCTATTGGTGAAATTTTGAAGGGGAAGGCTAGGGTTGCTCTTGGTAGACACTAAGCAAGGTAAGGATGATGATTTCCCCAATTTTTACTCTTAATCTTGTTTAAATTAGCTTAGCATCTCAAGATTGTGATGAATTACGGTTGTTATCATGTTTTGGGTAATTTTTCCTTTTGTTACATGAGTTAGGGTTTAATAAATTTCTGCCTAAACTTGATGTATGATGAATATATGTTGTATCCAAGGTTATATAGGGGGTTTTTGGTAGCAAGTGGAGTAAGAAATTAAGAAAGTTATCATTGAAACCAAAAGATTTCAGATTTCTGGAAAATTGTCACTAGGTTCTGCCCGTTTTTATTGCCCTATGTTAGAGGCCGAATTGGGCTTGGAATAAAACATTAAAGTTTTATAGAATGGTATTTTATAGGTGCCTACAAAATTTCAGCTCAATCGGAGCAATGTAGCCCGTGAAAAGACCAAAATACCCTCACTGTTTTAGGAAATTTCCAGTGTTCCGTTTTCGTCAGTTCATCCAGTTTATCATGTTTGTTCACTAGGATCCATGCTGATTTAGCTTTTTCCCAAAACATGAAAGTTTTAGTACTCTGTTTAATCTTTCCAACTCCTACAAGAACACCCTAAATGGACAGTGGTAGCCGGAGATATGATCATTCTAGTACAGTGCGGTTAATTAGCCGTCAAGTTGGAAGTTGGTTCTGTAAATTGGGAATTTGACCAGGTTACCCTTGAAATATGACTAAGTGACCTTCATGAAAGTTGTAGGCCTTCGTCCTAGCTTCGAAATGGTATAAGTTACATACTAATCTGATAAACGTAGCTTCGGTTGTGCCCGTTACGCAAAATTCGGTCAAATCTGCCTTTTGTTACTTTCATTTCCGCACTTATTCCTAGCTTTATTGTTGTCCTTGTGTGATCTTGAGCCTATTGAACGGATTTTGAACTTGAATTGATGTGTGTATACCTTTGGGTTGTTGAGAAAAATAATGAAGCCAAAATGGCTGGAAAATTAGGTAAACACAAAGGGCCTGCTGCCCAAATTTTCGCTCGAGGGCTAGGTTTCTATTTGAACTTGTATACTTTTGTTTGGCCAATACCATGACCGGCTTTCCATTTTAAAACATGATTTTTCATCCTTGGGTTCAAACAACCCTCTTCTTACTTGAAAGTCATCTTTACACGTTTTACTCCTAATTAGTCGGGTTTCTTTGTTTCCCTTAAATGTTTTGCTCGATAAACTGTAATATGTTCTCTTGTTCAACCTTAGGTTTCATTGGTGACTAAGGGTAATATCCGGAAGGATATTTTGCACGTTATTTTGCATAACTAGGTTAGTGTTCCTTGTTTGCTATATTCCTTGACTTATTGGCTTGTTATTATTGATTGATAATGTGTTAAGTGCTTTCAATGATTGTTAAAACGAGTTTTCTAGGCGAGTGTGTACTTTATCACACTCGACCTAAATAAATGTGAAAGTTTCAATGATTAATGATTAAATGCTAGTTACGCATGAATGTAAGCCGTTTGGCTGAATTGGGCCCTGCCCTTCGTTACCGATCGACTCGAGCCAGAAGCGGACTCGGTCGGGCGATATGGTGACCCTGGGTGAATTTGGTATACTCGAGTATTACCTTGTAGTCCGGCCACGTCCGGATGGGTGGAGTCCGGCCAATGTCCGGATGGGTGAAGTCCTGTCAACGTCCGGAAAAGGGATGAACGAACAAAAGGATGAACGAGGAATTCTACTTACAAAAATGTAATTTTAAACGATTGGAGGAATAAGGGGAAAAGTCAGGGGAACGAACGAACAAGCAAATAGCTCCATGTGGGCCGTATCCTTTCAATGAATGTTACTATCGCTTTCCATTGTAAATGTTTCTTGAATTATTGATACTCCATGTTTAATGTATTGAATTGATTGTCTGATTATCTGTTCGGAACCTCACTGAGCTTTTAGCTCACCCCTTTAGTTTTGTTTTCCTTAACAGGGGACGGCGAGTAGGATGAGAGCATAGACTAGCCTAGTCTAGGTCTTTTGTTTCTTTTGTAATGGTTCTCGCCCTAGTGCTTGGCACGGGCTGGTTGTATGGTGAAGTGAGAACCTTTGTACATTTGATGGCTGTACTTTCTTTTGAGATAGCAATGTATATAAGTTCCGTTTTAAATTTGGATTGCTTCCCTATTTATTCTTGTGATTTATTCTGGATTTGATTAAGGAACGACTGAGTCCCGGCGAGAGCCGGGCAGGAGACCCGCTGAACCCTAGGGTACGCCCTAGGGGGAGGTGGGGCCGTCACACCCTCCAACCCTTTCCTCTTCATTTTAGGTTTTTGCATCCTCATGCTAGTTATAGGGTACATTTGCTTGAGAGTCCCCTTTAGGTAAGGGAAACGAGCGAGTGTGGCTACAAAATAGCCTTAGCACGCTAGTTCTTCCTTCTAATCAAAGGGAAAATTAAAATCATGAAGATAGAAGTCATTCCCGTACCCGACTTGATGCATTCCTCTAGGATCATGCACCTCCATTTTACCATATCATTTTTTCATCTATATTTTCTCACTACTCATATTTTTTACTCCACATGCCATGTTCACACACTTTCTCTTCTTTCCCTATCACTTATTTATTTTCTACCTCACAAATTGCACCCAATTGTACTTAGATGCATTTACTACCATTATACCATATTTTGATCCACTTGCACACATACACCTTCATTTTCTCAATTGGCACACATGCACTTTTCTTACATTTGCACACATGCACTTTTCTTACATTTGCACACATGCACTTTTATTACATTTGCACACTTGCACTTACATTTGTATTTTTATTTTATTTTATTTTGCATTCCTCTTACATTTTCACACTTGCACTCATATTTGGGTCTTCATTTGCATTACCCGTGACCTCTATGAGAGTTTTCCTTATTGGCCATCACAACTCATGTGATTGGGACCAAAAAGCCTCATAAGAGACATTTTAGATTTAGGATTGCTTTTCTTTTCATATCCATTAGTCACATCCAACATGCAACACATATTTTGGGTAGAAGAATTAGAAAAAGTGGGGCTAAGTCACGTAACTAGCTTTGGTTAGGGTAAGGGAGTGCCTTAAGCTTTGCCTTTGCCTTCTCCCTTATCAAATGTTACCCCCGATCCCTTTCTTTGGTTACGTAGACCTAAAAGTTCTTTAAAAAGGGTTTGTTTGCTTTTTTTTTTCAAAAATCACTTTTTCTTGGGTGACTTGGTACACCCTAACTCTATACCAAGTGGCGACTCCTTTTCTATAAAAACCTTTTTTGAACTTTGTTTGGCCAAACCGTCGCATTTCACAATCCCACGGCCTTTTATTTTCACTTTCGCACACGTTCACATACATATCCCACACACTACTTTCACACCTTCAAAAAGTGGGGCGCGACAGTTGGCGACTCCACTGGGGACTTCCTAAGTGGATCCAAGCATTTGATTTAGTTATTCTTTTCCTTTTTCTACCCTTTTTATGCATAGCATTTGGATATTAGGGTTGCATTTTCCATTTTAGGACTTTTTACCTCGCGCGCGTATCAAACTATTCCCTCATTCACGTATGTATGATTGGTTGTTTGGATGGATGTTGTACTTGTTTTATTCCGCGCTTTGCATTGTATTTGGGTGGGGGACATTACCCTAGAGCCTCGCGTTGGTTCTCGATCCCTCCCCTCCAAACGAGCACTAGCATACGTGCATATGCTTTAATTTTTTACCCCTCATTTATTTTTCTTTTAGTGGCTTGTCACGCCACTCCACCCTATTAGGAAATTAGGCGACCCACTTGGACGTGTGATCGCGACACGATGTGTGCGTAGCATGATCCGAGGGGTCACTCAATCTTCCATTTTAAGCTTTGGGTTCATAACCTTTAGCTTTTAGTGGAAGGTTTAGGATTTTTGATAGATTCACTCATGACATGTAGCCGTGACACGATGTGTGCGTAGCAATGTCTGGGGAATCGCTCGAGCCACCGACAAAGAACCTTGGGATTGATAACCCTTGGTTTCCAAGTCTGAAGGCTCGGGGACCTAAAACCTATCGAGTCTAGATGCATTAGTGAGCTCCAGCCTCATGCATCCATGATAGTTTACCTAGGGTAGAGTCTGCCTTACCCTATTAGGGACACTATTCACAAGGGGAGGTGTGAGAACCCTGAAAATGTATATATAAATATCAGTGCATATTTCATTTTGCATTTGTAATTCCTTAATAAATTTTAACATTAAATCTAATTGTTTTTAAATAAGTGTGTAGAAATAAATTTTGTGTGCAAAATAAAATAATTGTGCTAAACTATTCAATTTCTTAGTTTTGTTATGCTAAAATTAATACTTCGAAGGTAAAATTATTTCATTGATTTAACAATTAATTTCTTTAAATCCTGATAGCTAAACTTAAATCTTTAATAACGATTAAATGTTAATAGAAACTTTCACGTTAAGACAAAGTCGATAAAGTTTAGATAAAAATAATACAAGTATACTAAATACGCGTGGGACGTAAATATTACGATAATTGAAGCCTTGCAAGATTAGTGTATTATTAGGAGCTTAATTCATATTCGGATAAATTTTGGAGTTAAGTTAGAATTAAGGAACTCAAGTGGATATTAGGAAGAGGTGTGAAAAGACTAAAATGCCCTCCATACAATCTCAAAATTTCCATGCAATACAAACACATTTTCGGACAGCATGATTAACCACCACCCTATCCGGCCAATGCACTCTCTTCTCCAATTCCACACTCAAACTCTCTCATGCACTCAACCTTCCCCATCCGCAAGCCATTTCCTCTACTTCCTCAAAACCGCAACTCCATTCCACCATTTCACCTCAGACCAACAACGGACCATCTCATTTCCTTACCTCGTGAGTATCGACCAAGAGTGGGAGTGAGAGAGACCAGCTTCATCCGAGAGCAAAGGGGAAACTGCGAGCTGCACACATCCTCAATTTCTGGCCGTGAGCTAGGAGGAAGAGAGGGAGAGATATCGTGGGAGTTCCATCCATTCCTGCACCATCAACCAGCTGCAATTCAGCTTCAATCTCCACCAGACGCAACCACTGAAAATCCAAACCAACCTCCAGTTACGAGTGAGCCGAGAGCCGAGAGGGAGAACATAAATTTTTTCAGAATTCTTGTGCGTAAGCTAAGCCTGCTGTTGAGGTAAATTTCGGATCTAGTACACCTGATTAGAGGTTGTTTGAGCTAATTAGGAGCATGCATGTTGAATTTATGCGTTGGACGATGGAATTAGGAACTTGGGAAAAATTCTGATTTGGTGGAACGGAAATTTCGTGAACCAGAAATCTGGAATGCAGTGGTAATCTGCTTAAATTTGATAATCTGAACCAGTATTGGGGATTATACGACTAATCACTAGTTGAATTACCTGACTATGGCTTTGCATGTTAATTTTGTGCATTCGGATGATGAGTTAAGGAGCATAAGAAATTCTGTTTTGATGAAGTGGAATTTCCGTGAGCATAAATTGGAAATGTAGTTCCTAATCTTCTACATTGTGATGAACTAAGTTGATACCTATGATTATCTAGCTAACAACATGATGATTGAGCCATGCATGAGATTAACTAGCCGTGTGTGAATCAGAAAAATTAGGGGTAACGAAATCAGCTTGCATGCAAGCTAATTGAGTAGGATCGATTAAACTTCTGGTTGGATGGTATCTTGTGATGTTGTTCGAACTCAATTCTGGATCAAAACTGATTGATAGTCAATTATTTTGATCATGTATGAAGCTAAGATGAGTCGTGTATAATAAATAAATAAAAAATATTGAAAGAAAGCTGCTGGAGTTTCTTAGCTTGGGCCGAGAGAAAGAAACAGAGTTTTATCCAACTTTTTCTTTTGAATCTTTGGTTATAAATTTCATATTATTGCACAAGATACACCTTAGCATGATAATTGCACTCTGCATTGTTGGGCTGGAATGGAAAGAAAATGAGGAATTATGGAGAAAGTTTCAAAATTTAATCTATCAATTGCTGGAAAATGATATCCTAACTGATGACAGATTTATGAGGACTTTTTGGTGGAATAACTTGCTGGAATTATTTACCATTTGACTCATTCCACGTTGGATAAAATGCATGTTAAGTGTTTAGTGTTTAGAGCAAGTTAAGGATGGAAATCTTGTTGAAAATTTTGAAGTATCTTTGTTGGAAATTTGTACGTGGTTGCTAGCCGTACTAGTTCAAGCTTTTAATGAGTTTATTTTCTGGATTCGTGTATTATTTGCTTTAGCTTAAGTTGAGCAGGGTATAAACTATATGTTTAGTGCATCTAGCAAGTAAAGATGGAGATTTAATAGACATCTTGAATTGACATTTGCTAGAATTTTCTTGACTTCCAAAGCAAGAAAGGAATTTATGAACTTCTAGAGTTATTTGATTGTAAGCTAGCCGTGACTTATCTTCTATACTTGAGTTAAAATTTATGTTGTTCGTAGCAAGGGATGGTTGTTTGATACCAAGAGCTAATGATTGATGAAGCTCTTGGCCATTCGAGTAGTTCTTGCAAGAATTTAATTTTAATAAAGTGTTCAAGTAGTTGACTAAAATGTGGTTGGAAGTTCCCTGGTTTGCATTTTGGAATGTCTTGATACTTTGGACTTCATTTGGTTGATTTTGATTAGAATTGAATCTGTTGAGACCTAGGGCTAATAATTGATGAAGCCCTAGTGAAATTGATGTTTGAATTGTGTTTTTGCTATATTGGCGACTTGGAATATAATGTGCAAATGAATTGGAATCGTGAAGTCCGTTTTGGTCCCTTGAATTCGAATACTTTTAAATCAAGCTTCGTGGGAATATTTTGCCTTAATATCAAGTTATATACATTGAGTATAGTACGTTAATATTAAAATCTAGATATCGGGACTTTTAAAACCTTGCCGATTTGTTAATTCTTTTCTTTATTTAAACTAGCGTTTCACCTTTAATAAATAATTGCATTAACTTCCAAACTTTAAGTTTTTCACAAAATTATCCTTGACCAATTGTTTTAAAGGAAATTTGTTAAAAACATTATATTTGAATAATTTCAAATAAAAGACAAAGGGAACTTGTTCGGCAAGAAAACTTGTTTGAATTAATTTGGTTCTAGTTTGCCCTCTAGAAGGGAAATACCTTTAAAGAAACCATACGAAATATTTTATTTCTTTACTAGCCTTAATTCCAAGGGAATTATTGATTTGTTTCGAGAAATTAAATTAGTTTTATACAAGATAACCTTTTATATATAAAACAAGGGTTTGTTTAGTAAAACTTATAGTTTTTAAAACTTGGTTTTCTAGGATCTAGCGAGGATGCAGATTTTGATTCCCAGCTTGACTGGTGACTTCACTCTTGGTGAGTGTCCCTGCTTGTTCTACGCCTACTTGATTAAAGTGCTTTCTTGACTTGATATGTGATAATCGGAAAATGGTTTTTCTGATCCATCGAAGTGGACAGTGTGTACTTTATCGCACTAGTTCTTTCGAGTGGTGACTTGCTTGAAATATTTTCGTGAAATATCTTGCTTGCACTTGCTAAGCATTGAGTAGGGGAATGTACCACACCTGAGGGTGGGAGGGCCTCTTATCCTATCTCAAGTGCTAAAACCTTGGAATACTTGCTAAGTACTGAGTAGGGGAATGTACCACACCTGAGGGTGGGAGGGCCTCTTATCCTATCTCAAGTACTAAATCACCAGGCAGGGGAATGTACCACACCTTAAGGGTGGGAGGGCCTCTTATCCTGACCTGGTAACCATGTGTTGTGACGTCGCTGGGTGAATCCCTCGACCAATTTTCTGAGGGTATACGTAAGTATACTGCTCCCAATTTCCTAAGGGTATATCTCGAGTATACTGCTTCCTTAGTTGGCGTTCGGGCCCGGGACAGGGGTAAGAACGGTGACGGGTTAGGAGTAAAAATAAGAGGATCTACATGGACTATAAGTAGTGAGAGTTGACGGAGGGTCAACTACGATGAATGATGATCAAGCGAGGAAAATGGCTCCTGAGAGCCCCTGTATCCTACCTTGTGCTGTTATTCGCTTTCCTGTTTGTTTACGTTAATCGAATTCAATACTTGCTATTTGTTTATTTGATTGCATGTTTTGGGGCACCACTGAGCTTTAGCTCACCCCACGTTTATTTGTTTGCCTTGACAGGTTCTGGAAATTTAAAGCTTTGGAACTTATCCATGTTTCGTTTTGAGATGTATTTGAATACTATGACTACTTGTGTGGGCTGTAATGTGTTTAATTTGGATAATGTACTTTTTATTTTGGATTGCCACTTGAAGCTGGAAGATTGGTAAAACTTAAATTGGATGCTTGGCTTGATTATTGTATTTTGTTGTATGAATATTTTAATTAGTCGGGACGGTACGATTCTATTCCGCAGTTCGTAGCGCGTGAGATTTTTAGGAGCCGTCGATTGGCTATTTTAAATTACTGCTATCTCTGAAGTTAATGTGGTTTTAGTGACGGCCTACTTCGGAGGAATTGTTTTGTAATAGATTAGGTTATTCTTCGAAAGGATTTGGGTTAGAATGCTTGCGTGAGTCCTGGCGAGAGCTGGGCAGACGGCCCGCCAACCCTTTGGTTCACCTTAGGGGGAAGTGGGATCGCCACAGGAGGGATCCAACCCCTCTTTTCCTTTTATTGCTTTATCTCTTCGTATTGCCATGCTACAATGTGTTATTTGTATTTATTTATTGAATTAACTTTTCTTGGTTTTGTATCTCCATTGCATTCCTAAACCCTTGCACGTTTAAAAGATTTTGGTATACTGCATTCATAGATTAATAATTCCATATCATTTTAGGCCTACCCTGGCAAATAAAGGGTCCCTTAGGTCACGTTTCATTTCGAATTGCACATTTTACTGCTTTAATAAAATGGCATCATGCATAAACCCTAGAGAGGGAATGCCATTTAGGGGATCCCGTGTTAGGAATAAACCGCCCTGTGTCTCGAATACTTAATCCAAAGAGACTTGCACGTTTACATTTTGTACCATCCAAAGGGGTAGTGCACAAGGTAAGGTAGGGTCCGAACCTTTCCATGACCCTGGGGCGATTTTTGGTACATTAGAATATGAGCATCTAACAATCATTCTTTGGCCATTTTTAACATAGTTGGTAAAAATCCCTTGCTTAAAGGACATTAACTTGAAGAAATTCGCAAATAATTCCTCATTGTTGAGATGGTAAACTTATTGAGACCAAATCTTGATTGTAGGAGGCTCATAGGCTAATGCATCGCAATGCATTTTTTTAAACTACCAAAGGGGAGACAATTCCATCGATTTTTGAATAAACCATCATTTCCATTCATTTGATCGAATTCATCCAATCTATTTGGTCAATTCATTCATTTTTAGAACAATTCGGTCAATTTTGAATAAATCATCAATTTCAATTCATTTGACCAATTTACCCTTTTTTAGGGTGATCCGGTCGATTTTGAATAAATCATCAATTTCATTCAATTCATTTGATTAGTTTACCCATTCTTAGGGCAATTTTATCGATTTCGAATAAATCATCAATTTCGTTCGATCCATTTGACCAGTTTACCTATTTTTAGGACAATTCGGTCGATTTTGAATAAATCATCTTTTCACTCGATCCGTTTGATCAATTGATTTCATTCAATTTATTTGATTAGTTTAATTCATTTTTAGGGTTATCCATTCAATTTTCAATAAATAATCAAATTTCATCCAATGCATTTGACCATTTTACCCATTTTGGCACATCATGCGTCGATCAAAGCAAGCAGTCCATTCGGACTTTGTCCTTATTTTTAGGACAAACGTCTCTTTTCACTCCAATTGGCCAAATTTTTTTCAAATCATTTTTCACTCAATCAATTGATCGGATTCATCAGGTATTGTATGGTGCCTACCCTAGAGGATTGCATTTTCATGCTAGGCCTACCCTTGGCATAAAAGGGTTCCCCCATAGGACATGCATACCGATTTTACAATTTTACTTACTAACTCTGGGTATTTTTCTTTTATTTTTCCCCCTCCCCCTGCATTCATAAAAATGCTTCAATAAGGTAAAGAACATTTTTCTATATCTGATCTAATAAAGTGTGGGAATTACAAGTATTATATGATTCTTGGGCAGACCTTGCAATGAAAACATGAAGGATCTATCTGGAAGCGTTAGGCTAAAGCCTCTAAGAGACTTCATAATTGTTTTTCAAAGGAAAGTTATGGATTTGTTAATACATTCTTGTTCCAAAAGAAAAGAGAAATGTGTATATGTGGAGCTCTTTAGAAGTTTTCTCTTCTTATTTGTATTATAATTGAACGAGAAATTTTGTTTTAAACTTTTTCAGCAATAAAGTTTTTGGATACTTATTGTTTTGTATATAATCATGTACATTTCATTCTTTTGCTCATTGGAGATTTCATGATGAATTTTAAGAAATAAGCTCAAATTGAGATTTTTCAACCTCCTGCCTGAATATTCACACTAGATTGGTGATCTGAGTTACACAATAAGAGTGTTCGAGATTAAAGAAGGTCACTCAAAAGGCCCCATGAGATACCTTTTCTCTTTCACTGTACAATTCATATTTTTGCCCACTTCACTTAACCCCAAAATAAAATCAGTTACATTGATTGATAAATTGCAAATTGGGGCGATCTTTGCTTGAGAAATGTTCATTGTGTCTAATCTAGTTCATTCCACATCTAAGTGAAAGCAAAATGTACGTTATTCTTATTTGTTTGGAAAATTTGGAATGATACTTCGAGCATTCGTTTCTCTACCTATACAGATTTTATCATTTGCTCTCCCATTTGAGCCTATAAAAGAATAATTTCGTTTCAAATAAGTGCCTTGATGATCACTACCCTTCATTGGAAAATTTTCAAATATCAAAAAAGGGAATGGATTTACAATGAGCATTTCGTTACTTTGGTTGTCATGAGGTGTAAGAATGATACTTTGGCCATCGTTTCTGCAATCTAAACACTATTTACCCATTGCATCCTCATTTGAGCTAAAATGGGTGGTTCTTTTTAAAAGCACCTACGATCGCACCCCACATTGGGGAGGGAGATTGGAGAATTTTCCAAAAAGGAGAAAAGCAAAAATGCTAAAATGAAAAGAAAAGAGGGAATCCCAAATTTGAGAAATTTGATTCCGCTTGGGTTTCAATCTTAAGAGAAAAGAGGGAAAGAAAAAAGGAAAAGGAAGGGTTTTTTCTGCACAGATCGCCTATGTTTCACATATATGGATGAACAAGGGTCTTCCTCAGTCAGTTAATTCAGATACATGCAAGAAATTTCGCATTAATGAAAGTTTCCTTTCAGAGTTATTGTAAGGAACGGAATAAAAGTCAGGCCCTCTTCTTTTCCAATCAAACATTCTATCCCTAATTATCCCTTTTGAACCTTCAGAATAAAATACTTCATTTGGCAACCCCTGAGAATCGCAAACCCCACACTGGGGCAAGTTTGAGTTGAAAAAGAAAAGTTGCAAGAAGTGAAAGTGATAATGCAACAAAATCAAAAGGAAAAGAGAAAATAGAACCTCAGTTCAAAAATAACTGGGGCAAATTTTGTGAAAGTTCAAAAAATGGCAGAAGGCCGAAAAATCAAAGAAGAAAGAAAATGAAAGAAAAGAGCCTCAATTGAGAATAAACTGTGGCAAGCTTTGATTTAACCCTAAAATAGGGTTGGCACAACAATGTGATCTCAGATTCTTCGAACCGCTTTTGAAATCCGCTTTCAAGCCTTAACTTTTCTAAGCATCCCACCTGACCCCATTATAAAAGCCGAAAGTCCTGACTTCTGTTCTTTGCAATGGCCCTGTCAAGAAAATTTCTGATGCCGAAAATTTTAGCTGTATTTCTGAATTGCTTGGGTATGGGGTTGACGCTACTTACCATGTGAAAACCCACTAGGTCGAGGAAAAGAAAAGGAAGCAAAAGCAAAGCAAGAAAAGTAAATGCAAGAAAATTCGACGCTGAAGTCCCTGGTGAATGGGGAGAAAAATGCAAACAAAGTCTGAGATCTTTGAGTTCCAACGTAGGGGCAATTTTGGAAAAATGCGATCTTCGGTGAAATGTCCCTGAAAGTCTTATTCTTTAACTATCATTTTCAAGCCAAATTACAAGCTAATAAAGTCCATCGTTGACTTATTCCTTCATGACAACCCAAAGTGAGGATTATGCTCATAAGAAAATCCATCAATCATTTGTGATCATAAGGGTATAACCAGTTTCGCATGCTTAGCTATAATTTCTATCCATATTGTTGCAAGCCTATAAAGCTCATATGTGGACTACGTTTTCTTAAGAAATAAGGGTGACAAACTCTTTGCTTTCACTAAGATGTGATATTGAATGGATTACATACAATTTGGGCACAAGAATAAGACAAATCTTGACCTCCCATTTCCTTTAGCCACCTCAAAATCAGAAATAACGCCCACTTGATTGGTCCTGCAAGTGGTGACCCGTTACCCTAAGCACCAATGCCAAGGTGAGGAAGAAATCTTCTGTGATTTGGTTTTATTGTGAGAAATTCATCATGAAATTTTCTGTTAGGAAACATAGTGTTCAAATAAATGGAGAGTCATCCAAACAAATTTTGCAGTCAAAGGAGCCCGCACTGGGGCAAATTTTCATTTGAGAGATTTTGCAAAATGGGCCCATACTGGGGCAAATTTTCATTTGTAAGATTTCACAAAATAAGCCCACACTGGGGCAAATTTTTTATAGTCCATTTGAGGATTTCGTCAAAGAGTCAAGCAAGACTTTCAAATCAATCACAATGCTCCTTCCATGAGTAGTAGTTGCATGTTGTATTTTGGCAAGCCCCCTTGTGCAGGTATCCATGGCTGAAATCGACGAAGGAGCGTAAGTCAGAATCTTACGAATCAAGGCCTCAAGGAGGAGCAACCATGCCGTAATGCAAATCAATTGATCGGTTGCACAATAATTGGTGGAAACTGGGGCAAATTATTTTTTGAAAAGATTCTCAAAAAATCAAACTTGAATTTAATTTCTTGTTCCTTGACAAATTTCAATTTGATTTCAGCGCCCGCCGCGCACCCTTCTATTCCCCATTCTTGACAACCACATTGAATTCACTGACCTCAACCACCGTTAGCATCGAGTCTATCTCACTAACGTGTGCGTTTCATTCCACCACCGTTAGCATTGAGTCTATCTCACTAACGTGTGCGTTTCTGTTCAACCACCGTTAGCATCGAGTCTATCTCACTAAGCATTTCGTCTATCTCACTAACGCGTGCGTTTTTATTCCACCACCGTTAGCATCGAGTCTATCTCACTAACGCGTGCATTTTTTGTTCAACCACCGTTAGCATCGAGTCTATCTCACTAACGTGTGCGTTTTCATGCAACCACCGTTAGCATCGAGTCTATCTCACTAACGTGTGCGTTTTTGTTCCTCCACCGTTAGCATCGAGTCTATCTCACTAACGTGTGCGTTTTCATGCGACCACCGTTAGCATCGAGTCTATCTCACTAACGTGTGCGTTTTTGTTCCTCCACCGTTAGCATCGAGTCTATCTCACTAACGTGTGTGTTTTAATTCTCAAGGCAGGCTCGGGTGCTATCCCACTGACCAAATGAATGATCAAGCGAATGACAGGCTCGGGTGTTGATCCCACTGACCAAGAAAATGATCAGGCTCGGGTGTAATCCCACTGACCGATTATCAAAGGCAGGCTCGGGTGCTATCCCACTGACCAATTCATCACACTGGGGCAAATCTTCGGAATTTTTCGAGCAAGTCTTACACAGTTTCTTCATACATGCCAGCATTTCATTTTTGCACTGCCACTAGCCGTTGGGTCAGTCCCACTAGTGCGCATTTATTTTCATTGCCACTAGCCGTTGGGTTTGTCCCACTAGTGTGCATCCCATGATTTAAGCTTTATTCGGGTCAGTCCCATGATTTTAAGTTTATTCGGGTCAGTCCCATGATTTAAATTTTATTCGGGTCAGTCCCATGATTTAATTTTATTCGGGCCAGTCCCATGATTTTAAGTTTATTCGGGTCAGTCCCATGATTTAAGTTTTATTCGGGTCAGTCCCATGTTTAAGTTTATTCGGGTCAGTCCCATGATTTTAAAGTCCCATGGGTCAGTCCCATGATTTTAAGTTTATTCGGGTCAGTCCCATGATTTTAATTTTGTTCGGGTCAGTCCCATGATTTTAAATTTTGTTCAGTCCCATGTAGTCCCATGATTTAAGTTTTATTCGGGTCAGTCCCAGTCCCATGATTTAAGTTTTATTTCGGGTCAGTCATGATTTTAAGTTTATTCGGGTCAGTCCCATGATTTTAATTTTATTCGGGTCAGTCCATGATTTATTTTATTTTATTCGGGTCAGTCCCGATTTAATTTCAGTCCCGTTTTAAATTCCTGTTCGGGTCAGTCCCGTTTTAAATTCCAGTCCCGTCTTAAATTCCTGTCCGTCGGAACCATTTTGTGGTCGAATAACACAGGTAAGTATTTGGTGTCTACTTTTTTGTCTCAAGTTTTTCCAAAACTCAGACAAAGAGGGGCAAACTGTAGACACCAAATTTTTAGTGTATTTTTATTTACTATTATTTTTATTTTTCATGTTAGTTTTTATTTACTTTTAGTCTTTTATTTTTGTTTTAAGTCATTTTAGCATAGAATATTTTTTAAAAAAAAAGAAAAAGGGAAAAAAGGAAAAAGAAGGAAAACCCGATAGCGGGTTTTGGGCCATTTAAGAGGTTCTGAAGAAAAAAAAAAGAGAGCACATGCACCCGGGCTACACAGGATCCGTGCCCATTTTTTTTTCATATCACATTGCAAGCAGGAAGGCACGGCATCCTTGTTCTTTTTTTTACTCACCATCGGATGAGCCACAAAACTAATGACTTGGCTTCCATCAGAACCCTTTAGAGGAGGGTTTAGTGCCTTTGTTTGATATAAAAGCCAAGGAAGATAGCAAGGAAAGCAGGAGGGAAGGTTGACGGCTAGAGAGAAAATCAGGAAAAGAGAGAAACCAGGAAAAGAAAGGGGAAACGCAGCCAAGGGGGAGATAGAGGAAAGATAGGAGAGGAACGGCGAGAGGGTTTTAGAGAAGTTGACGGCTGGACAAATAGAGAGGACGGCGAAAGAAAGAAACAAAACAGGAGAAAAAGAAAAGTGACTGCGGGAGAGAAACAGAGAGGAGATAGCGAGGGTTTTGTGAGAGAGAGCAAGGACCAGAAAACTATTCGACGGCTGAGAGTAGAGTCGAAGATGACGGCTAGGTTGAGCAAGGGGAAAAGAGAGCTGGGGGGAGAGCTTCCGAAAAGAGGGTGAGTGAGAGAGCCGAGGGGAAAAACCAAGAGATTCTGGGGAGAGCTTGAGGGATTTTGGTCCAAGCCAAACCAAAGTAAAGAACCACCAAGAATCGAAGGTCTCGGCGATGGGTTGCTGATGCCGCTGCTACCATCAGAATCCACCACCACCACCTGCAAACCCTCACCGCAAAAGGCTTGAAAGAAAGCATTGTGAGCTACCCTTTCCCTTTAAATTCAAGTTTCCTTTTAAAAGTTCAGATTTTTGAAGTTTTCTAAGCGTGGATTCCCTGAATCTGTTTCAGATGTCTGTTTTCGTTACTTAGTATCTCGTCTCGTCTGTTTTATGTTCATGGGAAATCTATTGTCTTGGAATTTGTATGGCCGAAAACTTGTGAACCAAAAGCTGTTAACTTTTGTGTAGTTTTTCCTGTCGTGAATTGAATATGTATGATTCGTATGCGGTGAGTTGTGTTCTGAATAGCTTAGCAGTCCCATAGTTTGAATTTAGTTGCATCTTCCATTAAATGGTAGCGTTCATGGCTGTCTTCCTGCACATATGGAAGCTGAAATTGTACAGAAAGGAACCCATGAGTGAGTCCAAGTTGCTAGTTTCATAGCTTTCTTTCGTTTGCATGTTTGAAGCATCAAAGGCTGGGGTAGGTTGCATGAGATATTTTGGTTGTCAAAGTTTCTGATTTGCATCCTTGAAGATCTTGTTGCTTCGGTTAAGATTGTGTTGGGTTGAGATAATGTGCATAAAAATCTTTAACAATAATTTCGAAACTCTCGGTTTGTTGCAGCTATGTTATTAAATTGATTTCCGAGTAGCTGGGGTTCTGGTTTGGCTTGATTATGCTTTTGGGTCTGTTTGTTGTTGGATGGTGATGCCCTTGTGCGCGTTTCCTGCAATTTATTGTAGCAAAGTGTGGTATCACAGCAGGCCATAACACTGCCATTGTTTTGCAAGCTTGAAGTTTTAGTTACTTCAGCTCCGTGTTGTTTGAGCTGCAAGGTTGCAGCAGGAAAGTTGCAGAAATTTCCATATTTCGCATGTTTTTTCCTTCTATGACATTTTCAGTTTTTGGGGTCACAAAGTGGTGAGCATGCTTGGTGAATTTGTTATTTTGTCCCAAGCTGTTGATTGGTTGAGTCGTTAGTAGCGTTTAGATGGAAATGATTGCTTTCAAACCCAGAAGTTGCAGCTCAAGAAACCAGCGAAAGAAAAGGAAGTTTGTTATTCTTGGTTTTGATGATCACAAAGGACTTTGAAATGTTTATTTAACTCTCTTCAAATATAAGTGTTTTTTGCCTATCAAAGAATCAGGTACGAATATGTCAAGAAATGAAAATCAACCAAAAGAAGAAGCAAAAACAGGACACTAATGTCGGACGTCCTAAGGAATTGGTCGGACGTCCGAAAGGATGAAGATCATTAAGAAGAAGATTCTGTCGGACGCTCGTGAGGAAGCATCGGACGTCCGGATGGATCGGACGTACTCCTCGGACGCACATCGAACGTGTCGGACGTCCTAAAAATTCCACAAAATGTTGATGACTCTCTGCCAAGACTCTGTCGGACGCTCGTAAGGAAGCATTGGACGTCCTGAAGGATCGGACGCATGCTTCGGACGCACATCAATCTCATCGGACGTCCTAAAAATTCCACGAAGATGTGATAACTCTCTGGACGACGTTCGGACACAGAAGCTCGGACGATAAAATACCATGGGACGTCCGAACAACAACTTGACTGATTTTCGGACGATGACTAAGATGTCGGACGTCCGACAGCTCCAACGGCTAGCTGACTCGTCATCTGCCTTCTATCCGTTGGAGGTATTAATGAAGCCCATTTTTGGCTCCCTTTAAATACAAACGATTCTGATTCAGAAGAGGACTTTTGCACACTTTGTTTACAAGATCTCAAGAGATATTTTAGCTAGAAAATAGTCTCCAAAGCTAGATTTGTTCTCCAAGTGGTGTGAATTTCTTGTGAGCTTTTCTCTTGTGGTAGAAAGTTTCATTAGTGTAGCTTTGTTGAGGGTTATCTGAGTGATTGTAAAACTTCTTAGCTTGACTAAGTGAGGCTTAGGGCAAGGAGGAAGTGCTCCCTCCATTGTACATCTAGTTGATCATCTTTCATCAAAGAGAAGTTGCTCAACCTAGTGATTGGTCTTCAAGTTTGAGGAAAGCTTGGTAGACAATCGGTTTGATATTCTATCTTATTCTTTTTGTTTAATAAAACTCTCATTGCTTATCTATACTTGTTTTTCGAATCAATATTGCTCTCTTCTTCTAATCTACTTGATTGATCATTATTAGAAAAGAAGGTAAATTTTATTAAGCAAAAATTGCATAAATTTGATTAAGATTTTAATCAACCTAATTCACCCCCCCTCTTAGGTTGTCTTTGGGCCTTACAATTGGTATCAGAGCTTGGTCTCCTAGAGATTAAGCTCTAACGGCTTGGAGTAAAGATGACAACCAGTCATGTTATGTTTGTTGAGGGACAATCTGTTACTAGGCCTCCCATGTTCAGTGGCTCCAATTATGTTAGCTGGAAAGAAATGATGATTATCTTTTTGCAATCTATTGATATTGAGATATGGTTTATTGTGAGTGAAGGACCGCATGAAGCTAACTTTCTTGATGCAGATACAGGGTTGCTTCGGCCAAAAAGAAGAGCTGAAATGAATGCCCAAGATAGGACTAATCTCACACTGAATGCCGAAGCCATGAATGTTCTGTATAGTGCCTTAGATTCAAATGAATCAATTAGAGTAAAAGGCTGTAAATCGGTCAAAGAAATGTGGGATAAGCTAAGAGAAATCCATGAGGGTGGTGACAATGTGAGAGAACAGAAAAAGGCTATCTTGGTCACAAAGTATGAATCATTTAAAATTGAACCTCTTGAGGATATTGACAAAATGTATTGCAGGTTCAATGACTTGATCAAAGATCTCGAGGTGTTGGGCAAAGAGTACACCTTGGGAGAGAAGAACAGGAAAATTCTCAATGCATTGGGCAAAGAATGGGAAAATAAAGTGACTGCAATAGAGGAGGCTAAGGATTTAAATTCTGTGCCTATTGAATCTCTCATTAACTCACTAACCTCTTATGAGTTGAAACTGAAATCTAAAGTGCAGGAGGAAGAGGATGCTAGAGCAAAGAGAAATATTGCTCTGAAGACTACTCAAATTGAAGATGATCCAGCTCACTTGGATGATGAAGACTCGGATGGTGATGATAATAATCTTGCTCTCATCACAAGAGGCTTCAAGAGAGTCTTGAATAAAAGGAAGTTTAGAAAGGGAGGACCTAGCAATCAATTTCAAAATTATTCATCAAATGCAAGGAACAAAGGAAAACAAGAATTCAACAAGAAGCTAGTGGATAAATGCTATGAATGTGGACAGCCTGGACACTATGCAAACGAATGCCCCATGAAGAAAATGAAAGATGGGAAAGCTGATCGAAAGCCAAGATTCAACAACTTCCAGATTACTTGGAATGAATGCAACTCTGAAGGGGAAGTTGAAGAAGAGGAAGAATCAGCTCAAATGGCCTTCATGGCTATTGGAGATAATGAGGTAACTTCCATACACTCTCAATCTGAAAGTGATAATGAAGAAGATGATGATCTTGAATCCTTTGTTGAAAAACTGCATAATGCCTTGAAGGAATCTTATGATAAAAACAAGCAGCTAAAACAGAAAATTGCTTTTCTCATTCATGAAAATACAAGTCTTCTTCAACAAAATAAACAACTAAAGACTGACAATGATTGTCTTGTAAGAGCCGGATTTAATGTTCAAAATGAACTTGATAGAAAGACAAATATTTGTAAAATGCTGAAGGAAAGACATGGTGATTTGAAGAAAAGGATGGACAACTTGGATGAGACTTTGAAAGCAAGAAAACAAGATTTTCTCAAAAAGAACATGTCATCTACCTTTCTTACTGCTCATCAAAGAACATTAGCACGCAACAAAAATGCACATGGTTTCACAACATATAGAAGAAATGGATTGAGATATGTCAAACCAGTACATGTTAAGGACTCTTCCATTATGTGTGATTTTTGTTGTCAAAAAGGGCATTTGAAAGGAGATTGCTATGTGAAAAGGAATCTGAACAAAGGGATGAAATGCATATGGTTAGTGAGATACAATGCTAACTATTGTGGACCCAAAAATTAAAAAGGGTACCAAACATTTTCTCTTTTCAGGAAAAAGGCTCAAACAAGTCCAAATGGTTTATTGATAGTGGCTGCTCAAGGCATATGACCGGTGATCCCTCTTTGTTCATAAAGCTAAAATCAAAATCAAGTGGAAAGGTGACATTCGGTGATGATGTGAAAGCTAAGACAATTGGAATAGGTGATGTTGGTAAGGATGGTGAAACTTTTGTTCATAATGTGCTCTTAGTTGATAATTTAGGTTATAACTTGCTTAGTGTTAGTCAATTGTGTGATAAAGACTTGAATGTGTTGTTTAAAAAGCATGAATGCATTGTGCTTGATTCCAAATATAATGTTGTGTTCAAAGGTAAAAGGTTTAACGACATATATATTGTGGTTCTTGATAAAATTGATTCTTCTAGCTTCAAATGTCTTAAAGCTTCAAATGAAGATCCTTGGTTGTGGCATAGGAGACTTTGTCATTTTAACATGGATTTACTAAAGGAAATTTCGAAAAAGGAGTTGGTTAGAGGCTTGCCAAAAATTTGTTTTGAAAAGGATAAAATTTGTGATGCTTGTCAATTTGGAAAGCAAACAAAAGTTTCTTTTAAACCAAAGAAGTGTGTTTCAACTTCTAAACCTTTAGAACTCTTGCATCTTGACTTATTTGGTCCTACTCAAATCACTAGCTTGGGAGGTAAGAAATACTGCTTTGTGATTGTGGATGATTATTCTAGATATACTT
Source organism: Coffea eugenioides (assembly GCF_003713205.1). Taxonomy (NCBI): domain Eukaryota; kingdom Viridiplantae; phylum Streptophyta; class Magnoliopsida; order Gentianales; family Rubiaceae; genus Coffea; species Coffea eugenioides. The sequence goes on from NC_040040.1 coordinate 13,360,593, forward strand.
GGGTGATATTTCTTGCTCATAAGGATGATGCCTTCAAGAATTTCACTTCATTGTTTGCTAAAGTGCAAAATCTGCTTGGCTTAAAAATTGTTAGGATTAGAAGTGATAATGGAACGGAATTCAAGTATTGTGGTTTTCCAGATTTCTGTGATCATAATGGCATAACACATGAGTTTTCAATTGCTAGAACTCCACAACAAAATGGTGTTGTAGAAAGGAAAAATAGGACACTACAAGAGGCTGCTAGAACTATGTTGAGTGAATGTAGTTTGCCAAAATACCTTTGGACTGAAGCGGTAAACACTGCATGTTATGTGATGAACAGAATCCTTTTGAGACCCATCTTGAATAAGACTTCTTATGAACTGATTTTTGATAAAAAACCTACGGTTGGATATTTCAAAGTCTTTGGTTGTAAATGTTTTATTTTAAATTTAAAGGAACATCTTGGTAAGTTTGAGAAAAAATCTGATGAAGGAATATTTTTGGGTTATTGTGAGAACAAAAGAGGATATAGAGTCTTTAATAGAAGGACTCTTGTGATAGAAGAAGCCATTCACATAACATTTGATGAAAATAATGATGATAATTCCAAAAGGTCGTGTGAGGATGATGATGTAGGTGTTCGTGAAGGAATTGAAAAGCTGAAAATTGGTGATGAAGGAATTTCTAAACCAGCAGCAATGGAAATGATGGATGAAGCTCATAATGATCAAGAAAAGGGTGATGAAGATGAGAATGATGATTCAGTCAAAGACCTTCCCAATGCTTGGAAATTCAGCCAAAATCATCCAAGAGAGCTTATAATTGGTGATCCATCCGAAAAGGTAAAGACTCGTTCTTCATCTAGAATATTGATAGACAATTTTGCTTTAGTTTCTCTTTTTGAACCCAAAAATATCAATGATGCTTTAAAGGATGATAACTGGATTTTGGCTATGCAAGAGGAACTTAACCAATTTGAGAGAAATAAGGTTTGGACACTTGTTGATAGACCTCAAAATCAACCTATCATTGGCACAAAATGGATATTTAGAAATAAATTGGATGATAAAGGTGTTGTTATAAGGAATAAAGCCAGACTAGTTGCTAAAGGATATGCACAAGAAGAAGGAATTGATTTTGATGAAACATTTGCTCCCGTAGCAAGATTAGAATCTATTAGAATGCTTCTTGCTTTTGCTTGTTCAAAGGTTTCAAATGGATGTTAAAAGTGCCTTTTTAAATGGTTTTATTGATCAATAAGTATATGTGGATCAACCTCCCGATTTTGAAAATACAAAATTTCCAAGTCATGTGTTTAAACTATCTAAAGCATTATATGGTTTAAAACAGGCTCCAAGAGCTTGGTATGAAAGATTAAGTGGTTTCTTGATTGAAAATGGTTTCAAAAGAGGTTTTGTGGACACCACACTGTTTACTAAGCAAGTGTTAAATGACCTTCTTATTGTGCAAATATATGTTGATGATATTATTTTTGGTGCTACTAATGAGTATCTATGCAAGGATTTTTCCACCACTATGCAAAGTGAATTTGAAATGAGTATGATGGGAGAATTAAATTTCTTCCTTGGACTTCAAATACATCAAGCCCTTGAGGGAATTTTTATAAATCAAGCAAAATATACCAAGGAATTGCTGAAAAAGTTTGGCATGGAAGACTCAAAGCAAGTTGGAACTCCAATGTGCACTTCTACAAAACTTGACAAAGATGAAGAAGGTAATCATGTGGATGAAAAGCACTATAAAGGTATGATCGGAAGCTTACTCTATTTAACCGCAAGTAGACCTGATATTATGTTTGCTGTTTGCTTGTGTGCTAGATTTCAATCTTGTCCAAAAGAATCACATTTAAATGCTGTTAAAAGAATTTTTAGGTATTTGAAAGGTACATTAGACTATGGTCTTTGGTATGTTAGATCTTGTGAATTTGCTTTATATGGATATTCGGATGCGGATTTTGGTGGTTGTCATGTGGACAGAAAAAGTACTAGTGGAACTTGTCACTTTCTTGGTAATTGCTTAGTTTCTTGGTTTAGCAAAAAGCAAAATGCAATATCTTTGTCTACAACCGAAGCGGAATATATTGCCGCTAGTGCATGTTGTGCTCAACTTTTATGGATGAAGCATACCTTGAATGATTTTGGATTGTTATATGACTGCATGCCTATATTCTGTGATAATACTAGTGCTATTAATTTGACCAAAAATCCAATTCAACATTCTAGGACAAAGCATATAGATATAAAGCACCACTTTATTCGAGATCTTGTTCAAAAAGGTGAAATTTGTGTAAATTATGTTTGTTCTAAAGATCAATTTGCTGATATTTTTACCAAAGCTTTGCCATTAGATCAGTTCATTCATCTAAGATCAAAATTAGGAATAATCGAAAAATCTTCTTAAAATTTCTCAAAGTCTTCGGACGTCCGAAAGAAGATGAACGGACGTCCGATAATGTTCTTCAGCTATTTTTTTCCAGAAAACACCTGTTCGGACGAAGCTGTCGGACACACGACTTCGTTCGGCCGTCCGACAGTGCAACGGCTCACTTTTTAAAATAACTTTCTCCCTCATTTGCTTCAAACTCTTTTTCTTCTATTTCCTCTCGGACGACAACTCTCTCATTTCTCACTCTCAAATTCGTACCATTCTGAAGCTCTCATTCCCAAATTGACTCAAACAAAACTTTTCCTGGTTGATTGCGATTCATTTTTCCTGATCATTTCACCGAATCGCTTAACAATTCGTAAATTCCCGAATTTCCCTCAAAACCCTACTTTCTCATAACCGCTCTGTCAAATCTTGTTCAAGGCCTTTTTGTCCCAAAATTTCTGTGCGATTCACTTCCCTACTACTGTGTGCATCATTTGCATCCTTCATTCCACACATTTCGCACAATGGTGAATCTAAGAGGAGGAAAGGTTACTGCCGGACGCAAGCATCCACTCAGGGATGAGGAGGAGGATCTTCCTACGGTCAAACGTTCATCCAAACGCTTCAAGAGAGGAGCCGTAAAAGGTCAAATGTCACGGCCTACTCCACAACCCACCTCTCAGCCTGAATCTGGACAGGGAACCTCTTCTCAACCGCCTCCAAAATCAGCCACACTCCCTACATTCTTTGATGATGCTGCAAAAGACAAACACTCCTGGATATCCCAGAAAGGTGTCATCCCTCAACGAACTGTAAACTCTTCTGAATTTCGCCACATAGGTTTAGAATCCATTCTGAGTCTATTTGCTTTCCAGAAATGGTCACATCTCGTTTCTATGCCCAATGTTTATTACCCTGAAATGCTGTATCAATTCTTTGCTAATCTTAGGAAAGGCACTGATCAGACTGAGATTATGTCCAGGGTTAATGGGGTAGACTTAGTCTTTGATTCTGAAATTGTGAATGATATTTTAAAAACTACTATTGAACCTGGATGCAAGGATAAAATTGCAAATTTCTTTTCCTATGAAGAGCACCCTACTGCTGATAATCATTTTGATGGGGCTAAAATGTTAACTTATTTTAAAAGAAGTTTTTCCTCCCCTGCTGATGCTAAACTGAATGATCTTGCTCCTGTGAATCTAATTGCCTTTTCAATCATTTCAAACCTGCTTGTACCCACTGATGGCCATAGAACTGATGCAAACAAAATGGAGTTGTATCTCTTTTACTGTTTTCGAGAAAAAATTCGTATTGATTTTGGTTTTGTCATGTGCAAGTTTTTACTTCGCTATGCCACTGATTCTCGCAGAAAATTATCTTATGGAAAGTTTCTTCAAAAGATTTTTGAGTTTTACAAAGTTCCAATTCTAGGTGTTTGTCCCAAAGAAGCATCTTCTTATGCCTTTACCAAAGGATATTTTGAAAGGAAAAATCTTGTTTTTAAAGATAATCTGTGGGCTTATAAGGGGGCATCATCTAGTGAACAGAGGTCTAAGATTGCACATGATCCTTCATCTGTTTCACTCACTCCCATTCATCCCAGGAAGTCTGCCACTAAAGCAGCTTCCTCCTCCAATGATGAAGTGATTGAGCTCCTTCGTGAACTCAAACAGCATGTTCTTCTTCTAGAACATGGTCTAATGCTCACCATGTCCTCTGAGCAACAAACAGCCTTCCTAGACAAAAAGAACCTTCTTTTTCCCCTACCCGTGGTTGAGGAAGTTTCCCATGACAAAGAACCACACCCCACTGATCCAAGCTCATCAATTCCAGACCCTGGTTCATCAACTCCTGTGACTCCTCATGGCCCTTCCACATCAGATAAAGGCAAGGCACCAGTTGAAGAGGCTGCTGCAGATGATGAAGAAACTGAAGAGGAAGACCTCTCCCAATATCAGCTCTCTCGAAGAACACCTGGATCCACATAGTTCACCATTTAGGACATTTGCATTTTGTTTATTTCATGTGTTTGTGGTGTTCAACAATGGATATGTAGATGAATTCAACATTTGGTTATGATTATGTTTATGTTTCTTTTGGTACTGTTTGATAGATGTTTCAGTATTTTGAATGATGATTGTGTGGATGTAATGAATTTTGTGGATGATTGTGTGGATGTTTAAGTATTTTTGAATGATGTTTGTGGATGAGATGGATGTGATTGATTGCCCTTTTGTGATGACAAAAAGGGGGAGAGGACTGGATTGATTGATGATTGATGATTGATTGATTGATGATTTGATCAAATTTGGATTGGCTGATGGATTGAATTGGTAAAATGTGCTTAATTGTCATATTTTGGATAATTGTTTAATTCGGTTGGGCAGCCAAGTGAGGGGGAGTTTTTCAAAAATTTTTTTATGATTCACTAAGTAAGGGGGAGTTCTTGTCTATTGAGAAAGGGGGAGTTTTTATTGCAATCATCAAATCTCATTTCAAACCTTTGTTTTGTCGTCATCAAAAAGGGGGAGAATGTTATTCTTGGTTTTGATGATCACAAAGGACTTTGAAATGTTTATTTAACTCTCTTCAAATATAAGTGTTTTTTGCCTATCAAAGAATCAGGTACGAATATGTCAAGAAATGAAAATCAACCAAAAGAAGAAGCAAAAACAGGACACTCATGTCGGACGTCCTAAGGAATTGGTCGGACGTCCGAAAGGATGAAGATCATTAAGAATTAGATTCTGTCGGACGCTCGTGAGGAAGCATCGGACGTCCGGATGGATCGGACGTACTCCTCGGACGCACATCGAACGTGTCGGACGTCCTAAAAATTCCACAAAATGTTGATGACTCTCTGCCAAGACTCTGTCGGACGCTCGTAAGGAAGCATTGGACGTCCTGAAGGATCGGACGCATGCTTCGGACGCACATCAATCTCATCGGACATCCTAAAAATTCCACGAAGATGTGATAACTCTCTGGACGACGTTCGGACACAGAAGCTCGGACGATAAAATACCATGGGACGTCCGAACAACAACTTGACTGATTTTCGGACGATGACTAAGACGTCGGACGTCCGACAGCTCCAACGGCTAGCTGACTCTTCATCTGCCTTCTATCCGTTGGAGGTATTAATGAAGCCCATTTTTGGCTCCCTTTAAATACAAACGATTCTGATTCAGAAGAGGACTTTTGCACACTTTGTTTACAAGATCTCAAGAGATATTTTAGCTAGAAAATAGTCTCCAAAGCTAGATTTGTTCTCCAAGTGGTGTGAATTTCTTGTGAGCTTTTCTCTTGTGGTAGAAAGTTTCATTAGTGTAGCTTTGTTGAGGGTTATCTGAGTGATTGTAAAACTTCTTAGCTTGACTAAGTGAGGCTTAGGGCAAGGAGGAAGTGCTCCCTCCATTGTACATCTAGTTGATCATCTTTCATCAAAGAGAAGTTGCTCAACCTAGTGATTGGTCTTCAAGTTTGAGGAAAGCTTGGTAGACAATCGGTTTGATATTCTATCTTATTCTTTTTGTTTAATAAAACTCTCATTGCTTATCTATACTTGTTTTTCGAATCAATATTGCTCTCTTCTTCTAATCTACTTGATTGATCATTATTAGAAAAGAAGGTAAATTTTATTAAGCAAAAATTGCATAAATTTGATTAAGATTTTAATCAACCGAATTCACCCCCCCTCTTAGGTTGTCTTTGGGCCTTACAAAGTTCCTGTTGAGAAGATGCATGAACTCACGAACCTTTTCGCCGCTGGTTTGCTGAGCTTGTTCCACAGTTTGATCATGTTTTGTTCGCCTTTGTCTTTCTCAAAGCAGCCCGCAATGCTGAGCTTTTGCTTGTATGTTTAGGTGCTAAGCTCTAGTAGGCTTTTTGTTTAGATCAAAGTTTTGATGTTCGGTTGAATTTGTTTCTGTTCTAAGTTGTGTTTTGAGGCTAAGATCCTTGCTTGAAAAATGAAAGCTGCTAGCTAGTTTGGCTGCAGAGTTTTCTTAGTAGCTGTCGAGAGTTTTTGCAGAAACAAAGAAAGCTTGGTTCGGTGGTTTGAAGCATTTGCATGTTCTTGCATGAAAATCTTTCGATAATTGCACTTTGACCCTTTAGTTTCTAACTAATGATGCTATGACCCAATCGATTGAATAATTTCCTCAATTTGGTCCTTGGTAGTTTTGATTTTACAACTTCATTGCTTGTTTGTTTCAATTAATTACTATGCTTTGTTTCAATTGCACTTAAGTCATGACTTTAGGGGCTTTATGACCAAGTGAGCTTGTGTTTGCCTATTTTCTTTAATTTTCCCAAATAAATTGGTACCTTGACCATTTCTTTTATTTTGGAGGATAAATAAGTGATTTCACTCCATTTAAGGCATCAACTCAAGGGAGGTATAACTTCTTTTATCTTTTTTGTCTCTCTCCTATGTGATCCAACGTGCTAAGTGAGAATTGCATGTCTACTTTGCTTTCCTTGTTTTTTCCTTAATTCCTTTCATTCATTTCATTTACTTTTACTTTTATTAAGTTATTCTTTTATGGGGTATGTGTACACCTCTTGGCTTGTAGTAGATAGGGCTTGGAGAGCATTTTTATTCACTTTTCCCCTTCCCCATTTGTTTTAGTTAGCCAATGTAATAGGTTCATTAGCTTGATTGCTTGCTTTTGTTGCTACGTGTTAATTTACTTTATTAGGCTCTTGCATTTAGTCGAGCATGCTAAGTGTTATGTGCTACGTGTTTAAAGGTGATTGGCATGTCTACTTGCTTTCTATAGTCATGGATGAATGTGATGGATGAATGCGTCACAGTGGCTAGTCCAACGCTGGCCATGGTCTTTTCCCTCGAGCTCTCGCAAGTCCAATGCTTGTGAGAGAATTTTAGAAAAGGGCTAGTCCAATGCTAGACCCCAATAGGCCGTCCCCTCTCGTTAGTACATACTTGCATGTCTCACTACATTTCATGCATTTTTCTTAGTTTTCTAGCATTTGGCATGCCCCTCCAACCCTTTCCCCTTCATTTTAGGTTTTTGCATCCTCATGCTAGTTATAGGGTACATTTGCTTGAGAGTCCCCTTTAGGTAAGGGAAACGAGCGAGTGTGGCTACAAAATAGCCTTAGCACGCTAGTTCTTCCTTCTAATCAAAGGGAAAATTAAAATCATGAAGTAGAAGTCATTCCCGTACCCGACTTGATGCATTCCTCTAGGATCATGCACCTCCATTTTACCATATCATTTTTTCATCTACATTTTCTCACTAATATTTTTTACTCCACATGCCATGTTCACACACTTTCTCTTCTTTCCCTATCACTTATTTATTTTCTACCTCACAAATTGCACCCAATTGTACTTAGATGCATTTACTACCATTATACCATATTTTGATCCACTTGCACACATACACCTTCATTTTCTCAATTGGCACACATGCACTTTTCTTACATTTGCACACATGTACTTTTCTTACATTTGCACACATGCACTTTTATTACATTTGCACACTTGCACTTACATTTGTATTTTTATTTTATTTTATTTTGCATTCCTCTTACATTTTCACACTTGCACTCATATTTAGGTCTTCATTTGCATTACCCATGACCTCTATGAGAGTTTTCCTTATTGGCCATCACAACTCATGTGATTGGGACCAAAAAGCCTCATAAGAGACATTTTAGATTTAGGATTGCATTTCTTTTCATATCCATTAGTCACATCCAACATGCAACACATATTTTGGGTAGAAGAATTAGGAAAAGTGGGGCTAAGTCACGCAACTAGCTTTGGCTAGGGTAAGGGAGTGCCTTAGGCTTTGCCTTTGCCTTCTCCCTTATCAAATGTGACCCCCGATCCCTTTCTTTGGTTACGTAGATCTAAAAGTTCTTTAAAAAGGGTTTGTTTGCTTTTCTTTTCAAAAATCACTTTTTCTTGGGTCACTTGGTACACCCTAACTCTATACCAAGTGGCGACTCCTTTTCTATAAAAACCCTTTTTGAACTTTGTTTGGCCAAACCGTCGCATTTCACAATCCCACGGCCTTTTATTTTCACTTTCGCACACGTTCACATACATATCCCACACACTACTTTCACATACTCAAAAAGTGGGGCGCGACACAATCCAACATATAACAAGCATTTTTGCAGCTATTTGAACAACAAAATTTGAAAATAATTCAAGGGAACAGAGCAGAAAAATTTCGGACAGCCTCCCCTCTTCCTCATCAAGTCTTCTTTCCAATATTCAAGCCACAAATCAAGCCATAAACCACAAGAATGACAACCAAACAAGCAAGAATCCTCAAGTCCGCTACCTAATAGGCCACCTCAAGACATCTACCTAGATATAAAGCAAGAAAACAAGGGTTTCCTCAAGTCAACTAGCCTAGTTTTGGTTAGGGTTTCAAACCTCCTAGCATAACAACCCACAACCACTACTAATTCTTGCATAAAACTAAAAATCAAGGGAAGTGAAATTTATTACCTTTTCAAGGCTTCTTGAACCCTAGGTAGAGCCAAGCTATGCACCACTAATCCACCAAGAACTCACCACAAGATGGAAGCTTCCTTCAAGTTAGATCAACTACTAAAGGTTTTGAGAATTTTGTATCAATCTTGGAGCAAGATTTGTGATTAAAGTTGGAGTCTTTCTTTCCTTGTTTTGGAGCTATAAGGGCCGGCCACTTAGAGAGAAAAAGGAGAGAAGATGAAGCTTGAGTTGTGATGTGAAGGTGAGAAGAAAGCTAGCTTTTTGGTGGGAAAAAGGTCAACTATGAATAATAGCCCAAATAGTGCCATGCACTACTAGTTTCCTTCTTGTTTGCTACACTCAAATACTAATCTTCCAAGGTAGTTTCTCTTGCATCACTAATACTCATCCTTACTAGTCCAAGATAAGTTCTCCAAATCTCCAATTAGTCGTGCCGGTGCGACTTTTGAAAAATTTGACGCGTAAGCGATAAAATTTGATTTAAGTAAAATTCATGCTAAAGTGATAAAATTAAATAACACCAATGCAAATAATTTAAAATAAGTAAAAATTAAAAATAAAAATACGAGTTCTCACGGTTAGCTCATTCTTTCCAATATGTTTTTCTTAACAGGAATTGAGAACCAGAGTGAAACTGCTGGCAGTTAGGGTGTGACCCTGTTTCTTTGTAGCTTGTTTTGGGTAAACTTTAAATTTGATATTTTGGAAGATTGTAAGACGAACTTTGATTGTATCTTAAGTACATTGGATCGTATTTTATTAGTCGGGTTGTAAGTTGAAGTTAGTTATGTTATAAACTGTGGAATTGTTATTTAAGTAATTTGGAAGTATTTTATTTGATGGTATGAGTGAGTTCTGGCGTGAGTTGGGCAGGCAGCCCGCCGAACCCTTTGGTTTGCCCTAGGGGAAGGTGGGGCTATCACAGGTGGTATCAAAGCCTAGATTTGAATGGTCTAGGTAGAGTTAGAGTTATTAAGATATTTGTGAGTTTTATTAGGATAGAACGAAGTGTTAGGCAGGAGGGACTAAGTGTGTCTGAGCTTTAGAATGTTTAACTATCTAATCTAGTTTATTCTTGTAGGTTATGGATCGACAGGGTGATAGTGAGTATCCTAGGATTCGCCGTCTAGTGATCGGCTATCGTACGGGACCAGGGGGTCCTCGTGTGGCCTATAACCCCATGACTCGAGTTAGGCACCAGTACGATTGTTGGAGGACTCATGCCTACCCTGATCATGTGGTCCTATCACTCTACCATGAGAGAAGGCATCTGACTAGGATCAATAGAGAGTTACGAGAGGAGGTTGATAGACGTTTGGTTGTGGAGGAGGCTCAGACAGCTAGGATTCGCGAGCTCGAGACTGAGGTTCGCACGACCACTAAGTGGTTGACTAGAGTGGTGAGGGTTGCTCGTGATCCAACCAGTGGCATTGTAGCTGAGTGCGAGGAGTTGATTGGAGGAGTACTCGAGGCTAGTCGAGAGGAAGTGGACCCTGCGGTTGGACCTCCTAGTGATGAGGATATGGGAGGAGATCCTATGACCGAGTCTCCTGGGGCTGCAGCTGTGGCTAAGGCGGATCTACCCCAGGATGAGGAGACTACCAGTTCCAAATCTTCGGAGAATTCCATATCTGAGGCGGATTAGGCTAGTAGGGTTAGAAGTAGTGTTTTTGTGTATCCTTTTTTATTTGTGAGAGAAATCGTTAGAGTGGTTCTTAGTGCTGTAAATGCATGCTATCGTAACTATTTTGATTGATATTTCCATGTTTGCTTTTGGTTGTGACTTTCTTATTTCTTTTTTAGAAGCATGCTCATATGATATATTCGTACGCTTTTCTAATATGAATATAAATTATTTCGATTATCTTTAGAGTTTATGTGACGACCCCACCTCCCCCTAGGGCGTACCCAAGGGTTTGGCGGACTGCCTGCCCATCTCTCACCAGGACTGAGTCACAATTCATGAAAATTTATGAATACAACCTCAAAATAAAATGATAATAATTACAAACATCCATATAGATACATTAATGGACCTCCAATGTCCACACGATCTATAAAACAGCCAAAAAGTCGAACTTGCCAAAAATCAAACCAAACAAGTCGGCTAGACACCTTGCAATGCTCACACGAGCAACTAACAAATTTAGATGAAATCGAGGCCTTCCTCAATTCAATCTCTCAAGTTCTCATCCCTGAAAGGAAAACAAATGGCATGGAATAAACTAAAAGCCCAGTGAGGTTCCAAGTAACTAAGAAGGTAAAATACGAGACAAGATAGCATATCCAAATATCGAAAAACAAGTCAACTTCAATGAGATCATAATCCAGTATATAATTAAACAAGTAACCAGATAAAATAGGCAAAAAGGTACAGTAAGGAACATATTCAAGTCAAAGGATATAGGTTGCTCTCAGGAGCAAATCCCACAGTAGCTTGATCAAGGTCCGTTGACTCTCCGTCAACCACAAAAGTATAATGTCCGTAGATCTCCACTTTATGCCAATTTTCGTCTACCAAACATACCCCTTACCGGGTCCGAACACCAAACAGAAACAGAGGTGGTAATACTCGAGTATACCAAATATCAGATGGGTTCTTACTGCCTCATGGTTTGTCAATCTACCTCAACCAAGCCCTTACTGGCTCGATTCGATTAACTACCAATGAGGTTTGAGTTTAGATGTCACAGTAAGGTCGTTGGATACAAGCCTCCAAACGACATCAAATCATGCACAAGTTGTGAGGACCTGAAAAAAAAAATTTCTTATTTTATCGTATATTACTGGCTTATTTAAATATTTATTCACCCGTTTTCTCTGAATAATTTATTTCAACCATTTTAAACCCATTTACATGAAACAATGTCTCACTTACATTTTAAAATGTCCTGTTAGCAAATTTAATTTTTCGGAGGCTCGTTTAGTAAAGAATAATAAGTACACGTTTTTCGAGATAAAATTCGATTTGAGAGTGCAATAATCTTGGAGATTTGAGAACTCATATTTCATTCTTAAAATAGTTATTTTTAAGATTAATTACTCTAGTAAGAGTTAGTTATATTATCGTTACATGAATTTCTTTTAATTTTCGCCTTATCGCGCGCGAATCGGAAGTTCGCGTTTTTCACGTCAAATTGACCCAATGGAGATTTAAGAAATTTATACTAGACTACTAAGAGTGAATAATTATAATGTTAAAGGAAGTACAATTGAAGTTTAGTGCACAAGTGAAACAAACCCAAGAGAAAACGAATACGAAACGTGCGCGCGCGAGCACTATTCCTAGTTGACTTTTGTAGGAATTTTGGCCACCAATCACTTAAGCTTCTCAAGGACGCTTCACAAAACACCAAAACACTTCTCTTTTCTTCCTTAGTGCCAGCCGAACTCCACCAAGAAAGAAGGAAGAAAACTTTCCACCATTCTTGCACCAATCTTCCTCCATTTCATCTCAAACCTTGCATCCAACTCACAAACCACTTGGGAATTCACTTAAGCTAGAAGAAAGACTTCATCTTGGCGGTTTTCTTGGAGCTTTTGGTGCCAAAAATTTCTGGTTTCTCTCAAATCTAGGAGGTAACCATCCAACATCATCCAATCTTTCATTCTTGGCTTTAATGGATTTTATCCTTGGCTTTGAAGCCTGTAGCTTCATTATTGTTGTTATTACTTGGATTGGATTGGTTGAAGTGGGCTCTATGAATTCCCACCTTGGTTGTATGGGCTGATATGATGATATAATGCTTGGTTGAGTTGTTTAAGTGTTGTTTAAGATGATTATGGATAGAGAATCGAAGGAAAGATTGAAGGAAATTGCGCAGGAATGCTGGCCGAAATCTGTTCTGTTTTACCTTGTTTATGTTTCAAATTTTTGGTGCTCAAATGATTGTGAAACTGATGTATATATGTTTTATATGGTGTGTAGAAAGTTTCTACCAAAAACATTTGAATTGGTTGAGCAAAACATGAAATTCCGAAATTTAATCAAATCTGGAAACTGTGTTCGGGCAGCTTGAACAGTGTCCCTTTGATCGAACATATATTTTTTTATAGATGTCAAAATCAAGTGCTGTTTATGGAATTTAAAACTAGACATTTGTAGCTTTCCAACGGTATAAAATGCACCATCTAGTTCGAACTGAGTGATCCGTAGTGATTCACCAAAGTTTCCTGTTCTGTTCGAATGACAGTGGTAAGCTGCATCTTGTTGCTTGAATTCGAACTACCTATGAATTGATTTTTAGAATGACTTGTTCTGATAAAATGTAACCTTATGATTCTAGTTTTCAAAACCACCAACCATTCTCAATTCCAAGTTGTATTGAGTGAGATATGGTACAATTTGTAAACTGCAGCAGAGCTGGAAAACCCTACTTTTTGATGGCCAACTGATTTGGTTGTTTGTTAGATGCTTTGCTTTGAAAATTTTGATGTCAATCAACTATCAATTGTTTTTGAAATGTTTCTTGGACTTTGGTTTCACAAATGAACCAAAATGGTTTCATGGTGCAAAGTGTTTGAAAAGGAAAAGAAAGCAAGAAGACATATTTGCTTTGGAAAATTTCTTGAACTTTGGTAGTTTTGTTAACTACCTTCCCGTATGAGTTTTTGTGTGAAAATTGATAATGAAGCAGTCCTCATATGGAGGATGGTGTTTACTAAATTTGGTGTTATTCTAAGACCATTTCGATACCCAACTGAAGTCCCAAAGTTTGTTTTCAAATCTGGAAAATTTATTGAACTGTCTTCAATTTTGGCCAACTTTGAGCTGCTATATTTTTGCATTCAAAACTCTGAATCTAGTTCCGTTTGTTGTGTTTGAAACCTTGATTGGAATTCTTATTGTGTTACAATTTCAGAGGCTAGTTCACTTTTTGTGAATTTTTCCGAATTTTCAAAATTTGCCAAAAAACATGATTGAAACTGTCTTGTTTACTAGATCAGCTACTTTGAGCTGAAAAATGATTGTCTTCCATTTAGAATCTTTGAAAAGTGTCTTCTAGGAACTTTTAGTACTTTGAACCAAGATTCCAACGGTATAAAAATTTTCAATTTTGGACCTATTGAGTGCAAGTTCTGATTTTCCTAAATTCGATGTGTAAAACTGAATTTTCCAACTTGATGAGAAATGAGTTTTTGGAAACTTTTCTCTACCCTTTGATAATGATTGATCGTTTTAAGCTTTATTTCATGAAGAAAATCAGTTTTTCTTGTGGTAATAAAACCTCACTTTTGAACCTTTATTTTGAGTGGCTAAGGTTCTTTGTTTGAGGTATTGACTAGTCTAAATGAGTGTAACTTCTTTATTGATAAATACATGATTGTGAGTGAGAAATACCTGTTAATTGTTCAGGCGCTCAAGGAGATTTCGAAGGGAATCTTGGTGCGGACACTTAAAGCTTTGTTTGCCTACTTATTTTGAATCGGTGAGTGTCAAGTGCATGTTAAATGCTTATGTGATTGAAATATGAATTGTACAAGTGTTATACATGATACGTAAACTTGTCGAGACGTGTGTGTACTTTATCGCACTCGTTCTCCTTAATTTGACTTATATGTGTATTATACGTGAACATGACTTGTATGTCGAACGGAGTGAATCTCGTCGACTATTATACGTGTACTCGTGCGGGACGCCCAAATCTCATTGGCCAATCTTGCAACTCGAGCCGGCATGGGGTTGGTCAAGAAGTTTGATGAACCATGAGAATATTATAAAAAAAACTTTATCTTTTGAGATCTTGTTCGGCATACTCGTGGAGTATCACCCTTTTCGTGCGTGTTCTTAAAGGAAAAACTTGATCTTTTGGGATCTTGTCGGCATACTCATGGAGTATCACCTTTTTCGTGCGTGTTCTTAAAGGAAAAACTTGATCTTTTGGGATCTTGTTCGACATACTCGTGTAGTATCGCCCTTTTCATGCGTGTTTGGTTACGAATCCGAGAAGATGGAATGGTGGATGGAGGAAGTAGTAAGTGAAGTTTCTACGGATTTAATACCTACCCGGATGACAGAGTGTCATCACGAGGGGGTATCGGATCGAGCCTTGACGAAGCAAGTGAAAATTAGCTCCTGAGAGCTCCCGTATCTTTAACAAGTGTGTTATATTATAAATTGTGAATTACTTGACCTTTCTGGCTTTAAATCTTGTACATATGTTATTGTTACTTGTCACTTGAACTACGTGTTCGCATGTGCATGTTTTATTTTTTTTTCTTGGCCTCACGAGCATCTACTCACCCCGTTAGATTTGTTTTCCTTACAGGAGCTTGAAATGGAAAAAATTTTGAAGATGCTGGCTTGATTACTTTTGATTAGTATTTTGGGTTGTATTTGATTAGCCGACTTCTAGTGATTATACTTTTGGGTAAAGTGATGTACTTTTGAGAACTTGTGTTGTAAGATTGAATATTAATTTAAGGAAACGACTTTCTTTATATTTTCAACTTTTAGTATCGATTGTTACTCTTAAGTTTGAATCGAATTTGTATCGAGTCCTGACGAGAGTTAGGCAGGCGTTCCGCCGATACCCTTTGGTTCGCCTTAGGGAGAAGTGGGGGCGTCGCACAAGTAACAGATTCAAATTTATACAGTAACCAGTCAAACAAGGGAAGAGAAACGAGTGTGATAAAGTACATTCTCGTTTCACCCAGAATAAACAGAAGTCACAGTTATTCAAGTCACACTCACCAATCAATGGCAACTCTTCACTTTATTCCTGGCTCGTACTTTTGAGCTCACTCGAGTCCTGTGTTCATATATATATCAAAAGACTTGCAATATCGAGCCAAAATACATGAAGAAATTAAGGTTTCTAAGATTTTATTTCCTTTCACTTAAACATCAATTCCACTCATAAACCATACCCAAAATGATTGACCAACTCCAAACTTAAAGTGGGAAATGAAAGTAAAACGGTTCTAAGAAAACAGAATTTCTCAGCTTTGCGCAACACTATTTAAAAAATCATATCTTAAGCTTTTTAAGTCAAAATTGATAAACTTTATATCATCAGAAAATAGATTCAAAGAGTTATAATTTCTCAGAAGACAGATTTATAAGATTTTGTCCATAAGTCAGTCAAATTTGAGCCTCAAGTTGCTGCTTCATCCAGTAAAAGACAGAACAGGTATGCAATTTCAGTCAATTTTGAAAAAGTATAGATATTCATAGGAATTGAGAAAAAGGCTAAATTTTCCATGGTTGATAATATTCTGACTCTAGTTTCAAACGCAACAAACAAAACTAAATTCTGACTTTTCTACAACAAGATATAGCAAATTTCCTAAGGCTGCCCAAGGTTCCCTGTGGGCAAATTTTCAGCAGCACCTCCTTTGTGTTTACTAATTTTTTCCAACCAATTCAAGGCTTCATTCTTACCACAAAACAGGCTCAACTCAAGCATATACATACCAAGCCAACAACTCACTAAAGCAAGCATATATATAGCATATAACCATTACCTATTCAAACTAGAAAATGAAACCCTAAGCTGAATTTCATAATCACAAGTTGGAATTTTCTTTAGGCAAGTCAAACTGGCATGTAAAAGCTAGATATTTCACATAGCAAAGCTACCAAATCATGGCCAATGCTTAAGCATCATATGTGGGCAGAAATTTACCAATAAAAACTGAAAATTTCTATAACACCACTTCAAATCATGAAATTTCTCATAAAACTACCACTTTTGCAACCCAAAACCACTAGTATGGTGGTATTAAAAGCAAAAGAGGGATTTCTTGGCAAACTTACCTTGTAACCTCAAGAAAGATGGCAACTTAATGCTTCTTCCTTCAAAATCACTCCACCAACAGCTTTAATCTTCCTTAGTGAGCAACTCTTATGGAGTGGTTTGCAAAGTTGATGGCTAAATCTCAAGATTCAAGCAAGAATTGAGGTGGAAGATGAAGTGCTCTCTCTCTTGTTTTTCCTCTCACAATTTTCGGCCAAGAGGTGCAAAAATGAAGACAATTTGTGGTCAAATGTGGTTTTAGTAAAGTTAAGAAGACTTGGTCAAAGTCCAACATCCAACGGTTTCACAACAGTTGGCTCTTTTAGGGTTTGATCTCATCTCTTTGTCTTCCAAAGGTTAATCTATCTACCTAACCTCTAATTATTCCTTAGCACCTTATAATAACATCCCCTTATGCAAAACTCCACCTAGTCATCAAAATTTTACCGCACTTACCGCATTAGTGGGCCCCACGTCCATAATGCACTTCAAATTTAACATGTACTAACTTATACCACGAAAATGATTTAAAAACTTGATTTAGTTATAAAAATATCTAGGAAATGAAGGCAATAATTTAAAGTAAAGAAAATGCATTCAAAGAAATAAAATGAAATACAACCTAATTTTTCGGGTCCTCACACTCTCTCCCCCTTAACAGAATTTCGTCCTTGAAATTCTCTTCTTTGCTCACAAAACTTGATTCTACAGTGTTTTCTTCTATTTCTCAAGAGTTTCTCCTCATTCATTCCATTACCACAATCTATCTAGAGAGAACATCTTACTAATGTAATAGCTAAATTAATATGCTAAGAAAGGTCAATAAAGGTATCAAAAAGTGAAAGTAACACAACTTCAGTTTTGATGAAAAGTAGATTTGAAACTTGGTTACTACTCTTACTAGTTCTTAACCTTATCCACTGTATGTTGACAAATCGTCTACAACGTAAGACACCTCTCATTTTTACAGTTGTACCACTAGATCCGAATCACCTTCTCTAATCAAAATTTCTTCCTTTCGAACCATAAACAAAGAATTCTCACTTAATTTCAAGACTAAACTATAGTCAAAGATTCATGGATAAGGATCCAATACTGCCTAACCACCATCATTCAATATCACTCATTAAACAGCAGGTACCAAGTCCACTGTTTCTAACGAAAATACAGCTTACTACATAAAAATTTCACCACACATAGTCCAATGATTACAACTAATTCAGGTAAAACCTCACTAATGGCTAACTATGATTAGGAATGTCTTGAGATGCTATTCGACTAGGCAGTTGTACTAATTCAAATTTATTCCACATCTCTTCCGGAATCCCTTCGTATTTCTTTTTTGTTTTCAACTCTATGTTCTAGTACAGTAGTTCAATTTTCTCCAGTATTCTTGTCTCCATCGTCCTTCCCAGTGCTCAACTAATCCCTTTTGGAACTCTACTTCCTTTCGAATAATCTCTATTTTCTTATGCAGATCAATCACATTTGTCATCTCGCCGATTCACTTAACTCGATGATAGCTTGCCAGGCAAATCCAAGGAGCAGGATAAGTAACTACTTACAATTGGAAACCCTAGCCCTATAACTTTTACGTTCATTCACTTCCAATCCAACCACGAGAGATTAAACTTAGCTATTCTCAAACGAAATAGACAAGAAAGTAGAATACGGGTAGGGCAATACCTCAAAATGCTATGCCACTTATTCTTATTCCAAGATTTTAACACAAGGAGTATCCTCATCACTTATGTACATAATGAAATCCTAAAGCATACTTCGTATCTCAAAATTTTCACACCCCATCTCACGTTTTTACATACAGGTATAGAACCCAAATCTCTTTTCTTTTTGAAAATCCCTATACCAGTTTGTTTTTCACAGAATCTTCATACATGATCCCAAACTCTCAATCTCAAAAAATATACAATCTTACACGTTTAGAAAAGTATGAATCACTAACATAAAAATGTCATGTAATTTATGGCCTTCACTACTTGGTCCCTTATCTCGGCCCTGGGTTCTTGATTTGGTCAGTCGCAGATTTCCAATCACCCTTCTTGAATCCCGAGGTTATCTAAACCTATACAGACGCCCAAATATCATTTTCCTAACTTTCTTTTCCATGAGTCCGTATATATATACATAAGAGGATAGGATTTAGTTAGGCATGTAGACAAAGGTAGTCAATCAAGAGTCCAAAATACATTTATCTGATATATCACAAAATAATTACATATTTAGTTTAAGTTAGTCCATATCAAAATCAAGTGAACACATAACAAATTTGCACCTTCATAGGAGAAATAAAATAGGTTTGTAAAGTTAACAATTTAAACATTCACAGCAATTAATAAAGTCCAAATCTAACTACAATCTATCAAAACCCTAGCCAAACATTTATTGAACTAGTCCAAGATAGCATTCATCGTTCCAATCTCTTCAATCGGTTAAATGTCAAGTCCAATACAAGAATCCTTCATGCTCTGACCTTTGCCATTATAACTTATCTCAAATGTAATCAAGATACAGACCTTTATTCTAGTGTTCTCCACTATTTGGTACTCAAGTACAAGAATCCACAATAAGATAATTCACAATTCGAGCCGGCCGGTCCCAAGAATAAATCACCCATATTAGAGATTCCTACCTGACGTACATATGTATCTTCCCCAAATACCATGATAAGGGATTTACACTTATAACAGGCACAATTCATAGCTTATGCCCAAGAAGAGCATTTAGTCCTTTACACTTATTCACATAATCGGGACCATAACACCACTTGGTCCAAGCTCACCCCGCGAAGCAGCTCTGATACCATCTGTGATGACTCCACCACCCCCTAGGGCGTATGTGACAGTCCTACCTCCCCCTAAGGCAAACGAAAGGGTTCGGTAGATCACCTGCCCAACTCTCTCCGGGACTCACTACAGTTCTCAAATAAATTACATCACTCATTTCCAAACATAGGGTGCAATCCTCAATAATAAACGAAATAACATTTTCCAAGTTTAGAACGCATACTTACATACCTTCAAATCTCAAATAGTGGTACAATTCCCCGAATAAAAAAAAAGTTCTCAGTTCTCAAATCAATTACAATTACAATATCAGTCCCAAATATTACACAAGATGAATCTAAATTCAAACTGTACAGGAGATATGTCATCCAGTCACATGAATAAGTACTACAAGCCCTTTCTTCGCCACGAGCCCTGCGGAGGGAAAAAATATATTTTGGGGTGAGCTGGAATCCGGCCAAGTATCCGGCTGGAAATCCGGCCAGATCTTGGCCGAATTGTGACGTGGCACCTTCGGTAGCCAAGTTTGACCAGTTGTTTTCCTTCATTCTTATCTTGTTTCGTAGCTGATATTTCTTCATTTCTTCCCCTTGCTTGGCCGGCCACTTTGAGAGGAAAAACCAAAAGAGTTTCCTCAACTTCAACTTCCATTTTTTGCTCAAATCTTGAGTTTCAACCGTTAGTTTTGGAAACTACTCCATACAAATGTGTACTAAGGAAGAATAAAGGCTTTGGTGGAGTCTTTGATGAAAGGAAAGCACTAAGATACCTTGTTTCTTGTGGTTGTAAGGTAAGTTGCCAAGAAATCCTCTCTTTGTTCCTCATAATCAGAAATTAGTGGTTTGTAGAGGTTAGATATGCTAGTTTGTGGATGATTTCATGATTTTAAGTAGAGTTTGCCAAATTTCTGATTTATTAGTGAATTTTCTGATTTTATATGATAATTGTTGGTTGGTCATGGAATGATAGCTTGATATGGTGTCAAATGGAGCCTTTGTGGGTTAATTGTGGTTGTTTGCAGAAAATTTCTTATTTGTGCGGAAAATTTCAGTTTTAGGGTTTCGAATTAGGGCTTAATTGTGATTGGTTTTGGAGTTCTCTATTGGCTCATATTGAAGGGGCATTGTGGCCTACTTAGATATGTGGTATATCTTATGATTCGTATGTGTAATTGTAGTTCTATACAAAGGTTAGTTTAGAAGTGTAATTTCAGTTTTACCTTGTTTCTGGACTCAAATTAGACTGCAAATTTATCCATGTTTTAGACCTAACTTAATGAGGAGGGGCTCAAGGCTGCTCAAACTTCTAGTGCTCAGGTCATGCAAATACCCAGTGGTCCAATTACAAGAGCGCGTGCTAGGAGAATTCAAGATTCACTTCAAGCTCTTGTTTGCACGATTCAAGAACGAGTTGGTGATGACTTGAGGACCATTGAAGGATTACATAATGGAGAAACTACTCTCTACACTTTCCTTCAAATGGAAGAACCAAATGAAGACTAGTTCATGGAGTACTAGCTTGCTAATTAGGGTTTTAATTACCATTATTAGTTGTTTGTTAGCATTAATAATTTCGGTCAATTTTCCCTTCACTTTGGCCGAATTTAGAGTCTTAATTTTAGTTAATTAGTTGTTAGATATTTTCACCCTTAATGAAGGGCAAGGTCGTCCATTGGACATTCTAGGGTTTGAGTCCTGTAAGGCTATATATAGCCTAGGTTTTCATTCATTAAAGGACAATTCCGATTTTATAAAATATATGTGAGTTATTTCACTCTCTCTTGCCTCAAGAGAATTTCCTTTGAATACTTGAGAATCAATCTCAAGCTGTTCATTGAACTTATCAATCAAGTAGTCTCCTTGATTGTGGCGTTCTACTATCCATACTTTTGGTTCACTAAATTTGCTAGTCTTGGGTTAAGGAATCTCCTTAGTTCGTGGCTTGTGATTCTAGAAGGGTCAAAGTTCCGCAAATCATCCCAACTTGGTGTTCGTCTAGATCCGTCGCACATCAGTTGGTATCCAGAGCTAGTCGACGACATCAAGTATATCCCGTTGAGTTTGTTCGTAAGCTTTCTAGTAAATTTTATCTTGCAAAAACTGGTTGAGTCTCTCTTTGTGTCAAGTCCGATTATTTTTACAAAAAAAAAAAAAAAAAATATTGCGACGGCTATGGTTTTCACTTGCAACTAGGGTTTCCTTGGGCGCGAGTTTCTTGCCAATCTGTCCAAACTTTAGTTTATTCCACCAAGTTGTTTTCATTAGTTTCCTAAACTGATTTTTGTGGTTAAACTTGTTTGGGGTTGGAATCTTGAAGAGGGATTACCATAATCTAGGGTTTCTTGAAACTAATCTTGAAGTCTTGAAACTTTGATACATGTCTTGATCATTATTGGAGGATTGAAGGAGAGCATTGGTTTGACATTAGATTCTGGAATTTTACCCAAGAACAGCCGAGTAATTGTGTGTTCTTAGAGTCAAAAAAAAAAATAGAAAAAAGGAAAAGAGAAAAGGCATTCGGGTAGCAAACAACAAAGAAGGAAGCCGCACTTTTATTTGCCAAATTCTGTCTTGTTGCAATTGTTTCAACAAACCAGAAAATTACATCAAGAAAAAGACTACTCAAAAGTTTTGACCAACCTCCTCTTGAAAATCTTGAGCACCTTGATCCTTGATCACTTGTATCACCCGTTGAGATTTTTGAGGATCTTGACCATCTTGATTCTTGAAGATTTGCACCTCTCTTCGTATAAAAAGTTTCTTGTACGTCCTTGCATCCATATGGGGCTTCCTTGGCTTAGGAGTAAACCTCTTGGGAATTTCTTGAGCAGGCTGCTTGGGGAATTCTTGAGTGACGTCACTTGCATTATCTTGTGAAGCCATTGCCTAGGACCAAGAGTCAAATCTGTCCTTGTGTGGAGCAAAGAGGAGGGAGGCCGAATTGTTTGTTGTTGAGGGAGAGTAAGGGACGAAACATTTGGAGGGTAAGGAACGACTTTAAGAAGAGGAAATTCTGGAAAATTTAGAAGCTACCAAATCTGGACAATTTTTTAGGAAGTTCTAGCCGACTTTGAGAGGGATTTAAGAAGAGGAAATTCTGGAATTTTGGAGGATAGTTGCGGGTAGAATAGGAAGCTACCAAAATCTGTTTTGCACTTGGTTGACCAGTCGACTTTAGGAAAGGCATAAGGAAAAGGAAATCTGGAAATTTTTGGAAATAACCCTGATTTGGTATAGCCGATTTTGAGGAAGGTTAAGGGGTACAAAATCTGGAAATTTTTGGTAACAATTCTGGTTTGGTTAGCCGACTTTAAGGAATTTTCCAAATAAATCCAACACCTAACTTGGTTCCCAAAATCAATTAGGAAATTAAGTAAACACTTGGGACACTCCATCATTGTACTTGGACATTCCATTCATGTTACTTGTACTTGAGCTTTCCGTTTCTACTCTTGCTTCTTGTTCCTTTGGTGCATCAGATACTATTTGATTAAGGTTTGATTGAACTTCTTTGAGAAAATTTCTGATTTCTTCAAAGGAAACAATCAAGTGGCTTGAGAAGTGAATTGGTGAGAGCATTAGAGTGACACAAACACTTGAGTGAAAACACGAGAGGAGTGAAAATACTTCAGGGAGCAAGTGAGGCATTTTCTACTAAACAATTTGTCAAGTTTTGCAGGTTTCACCATGTCTCAGGAAAATGAACTTACCATTGCTCAGTTATCACGAAAAATGGATGATATGTGGAAGGAAATGCAGAGGAGATTTGACCAAAGACTGGAAACAATCCATGAGCAGATTGATCAACTAAGTTCATCTAGGGTTTCTTCTAGGAAATCTATGGGAAAATCCACCCTGGAGGAATCTAGTGATTCCAATGCCGATTCGGAACATGAGGCATTCGAGCAAAGAAGACCGAGGAGAAACACAAGAGCCATTGGTGATGCGATCAAAGGGATTAAGATGAAGATTCCTCCATTCCAAGGCAAATCTGATCCGGATACGTACCTTGAATGGGAGAGTCGAGTAGAGCTGGTATTTGATTGCAATGACTACACCGATGCACAAAAATTGAGACTTGCCGTAGTAGAATTCACCGACTATGCCATAGTTTGGTGGGAACAAGTGGCTACAAGCAGGAGAAGGTATGGAGAACCACCTATAACCACCTGGACTGAGCTCAAGAGACTGATGAAGAAGCGATTTGTACCAAGTCACTACCATAGAGACTTGTACCAAAAACTTCAAACCTTGACACAAGGTCAACGCTCAGTTGAGGACTACTACAAGGACATGGAAATCTCCATGTTGAGAGCCGATATTCAAGAAGATCGAGAGGCTACAATGGCAAGATTTCTCAGTGGTCTGAGGGTTGAAATAGCCGATCAACTGGAGCTTCAATACTATGTGGAGATAGAAGATATGGTGGAGAAGGCTATCAAGATTGAGCAAAGGCTCAAGAGGAGGGGTACAACCAGAAATTATAACCCTCATCCACAAACGTTTACTCGACCATTCCAGCCTAGAAGGGAAGAGAGAGGTCCGAATGCTTGGAACACTCCAAAACCCAAGCACGACCAAGGGTCAAGCTCACGGCCACCTTTTACCAAAACCGACTCCAAGGTTGTTTCCAAGCCAACAATTGAAACTTCAAAACCTAGGAATCGTGACACCAAATGTTGGAGGTGTCAAGGAGTTGGGCACATCGCAAGCCAATGTCCAAATCCAAGGACCATGCTTGTGCTACCAAATGGAGACATTGTCACTGATGATGAAGAGGAGGAGTACAAAGACATGCCTTCCTTGGTTGAAGAGGAAGATGAGATAGAGGAAGTTCCAACTCAAGACAAAGTTGGATTGGTAGCAAGAAGGGCACTAGCTACTCAAGCTAGTAAAGATGAGCTTTAACGTGACAACATCTTTTACACTAGGTGCCATGTAACCAACAAGGTATGCAGCTTGGTGATTGACCCCGGAAGTTGCACTAATGTTGCTAGTGCATTGATGGTGGAGAAACTAAACTTGCCAACTAGTGAGCACCCCCGTCCCTACAAGCTTCAGTGGTTAAACAACAGTGGAGAGGTACGTGTTCATAAACAAGTTTTGGTTACTTTTTGCATTGGTAGGTATGAAGATGATGTTATGTGTTGTGAGGACTCGTAAAAAACTATTATTTTTTTAGCCTAATTTGTGGCTTAATAAATTATTTAATTGGATATTTGCCTCGAGGAATATTTTCTAGTCTTATTAGACCTAAATACATGGTAATATAACTTTGTTATATTTTTAAAGTAACTCATTTCACGAATTAATTTCCTGGAGCGCGTTTAGTAAAAACAGTGAATAGTGCTTGAAGATTTTATCCGCTTGAGAGTACAATAAGTTTGGAATATTGGAGACATGTACAATGGACCTAAATTCGGTATTTTAATGTTTAAATACTCAAGTGATAGTTATTAGTACTATCGTTATAAGAATTTCCCGGAAGTTTCGCGTTATAGCGGTAAAATTGGCGGTACGCGTTTTCACACGCGCGACTTTATTTGAGGAACTTTAGACCCTTGTTTCGAGACAATTAAGAGTAAATAATGTTTATATTAACATGAGTGCATTAGAGGTTTAGTGCACTAGTGAACCAAACGCGCGAGAAAATCGAGCCTAAAAACGTGCCAAACGAGCCTTACAAGAGTTGACTTTGGAGCAATTTTTCACCACACATTTAATCTTCTTTGAGAAGCCAACTTAGATCAAAATCACACTCTCTCTTCCCTCTCCTCATGGCCGGCCAAAACACTCCCTCTCTCTAACTCATTTGCAACAAAAATTCTGCACACTAATCTCAACCAAAACTACCCCAAATCACCTCCAAATCACACCAAACTTGGAGACCACTTAGCAAACCTCTTGGAGGTTGGATTTAGCTAACAAAAGGCTGCATCTTCACGGGTTCTTGGAGCTTCAAGAGGGCCGAAATTTCTGATCTTGCACACCCAAGGAATAGGTAATGATCAACCCTTGGATTCTTGTCTTTTGGAATTTATATAGCAAGATTAAGCTCATGCATGCACTTAGTTAGCTTGTTTATGGTGAAAATGAAATGAGTGGGCTCTTGGTATTCCCACACTTGGGTTGTTGTTGCTGATTTAAGGATTAATGTTGGATTTAATGGTAGTTTAGTGGTTATAATGATGAGTTTATGGAGTGTTATTGTTGGAAACTCAAAGTAGAGGTCTTGGCAAGAATTTCCGAAAATGCCCCTGTTTTGTTCGGCCATAAGAAGGCCCATTTTTGGTGATCTATTGGCATGAACCTGATGTATATATGTTATATTATGTGTGTAAAAATTTTCGTTGGAAAACATTAACGTTTGGTGGGTCAAATGAATTTTTCTCCTAGAAGTGGCAATCTGGAAATCTGTTCCGTATTGCACTGTCCAGCGTTGGCATTTTGGCTATAACTCTGTCCTCGGATGTCGAAATCATGTGCCGTTGGTGGCGTTTGAAACTAGACATTCCTAGCTTTAATTTGGTATAAAATGCACGTTCTGATTCCTTGTGAGCAAGCCGAACCAAATGTTTTAAGTTCGCTGTCCTGTTGCTCTGTTCGTCTGGAATGAAGTGTTCAGGCAGCAACTTGATGCCCGAATTTGAACCAGATGGGTGCCGAATTTGGGAATGACTTCTTCTGTGATGTTTTAGTACTATGAATGTATTTTCCAACGGCGTAAGCCATGCTCAATTTCGAGCTATATTGACTGAGTTGTGACTGAAACAAGTGGACTGCTCTGTTTTGGAAAACCCTAATGTTGGGACTGGTTTGGAACCAAATCTTGGAATGAACTTGTTAGTTGATGTTTTTGATATTAAACACTTACCAAAGATATTATGGGTGTATCTTAGACCCTTATTTCACAAATGAACCATGGTTGGATAACTTTCTTGGTTAGACGATTGGAAATTGGGAAATGCAAGTCAAAGGCAGTTTGCCTTAGGATTTTTCTTGAACCTTGGTTGGCTAATTAACTACCTTACCGAAAGTATTTTTCCCTGAAATTTGATAGAGTGGTACCTTTCATATGGGAGTAAAATACTGCCAATTTTGGTACCAATCCAAGTTCGTTTCGATACCGAATTAAATTTCTAGTGTTGGAGGTTCAAAACTGGAAATTCTTCTTCAGTCTTGAATCTTCCTCAACTTGGGGCTACTATATCTTGGTGCTCGAAACTCCATTTCTCAATCCGCTTGTATTGTTATACTCTTGGATTGTAACACTATTTGATTTCCAAATTTCAAAGGTTAGTTCAAAACAAGTGAATTTTACTGAATTTCCAAAATTGGCCAAAAAACCAACCTTGAAACTGTCTTAGTATTCTACAGCTGTAACTTTGATCCAACTTTTGAATACCTTCCATTTGGAATCATGGGAAAGTGTCTTCTAGAAACTTGTAGTACTCGGAATGTAGTTTCCAATGGTATCAAGCTTTCCAATTTTGGACCTACGTAGTGCAAGATACGATTTTTCTAGAATTGACACCCAAAGCTAAAATTTGACAATTTCTTAGAAATGAGATTTTGGAAACTTGCCTTCTTTTCTCGATACCGATTGAACATTTTTAACTCGATTTCATGAAAAATGTTAGTCTCTTTCTTTAGACTTTAAAACTTTACTCTTGAGCCTCGATTATTAATAATTAAGGCCCAATTCATGAATTCCCTTTAGATTGTACAACCTTCTTTGATAAGTAGGAGTTCTAAGTGATAGTGTATAATAGTTAATGGTTGTTTACTCAGGCACTCGAGGGAATCTCCAAGGGGAACTCGGAGCGGACACCTAAAACGCTTGTTTGAAAACTACTCGCTTGTTTTGACTAGGTGAGTGTTCCATATAGGAATACGTAATTGAATAAGTCTAGGACACGCTTATTTCATGATTATTAAGTGCTATGTGTTAAGTATTTACCATACTCATGCCTATTTAAGGAATGTATACTTGCATTGTATATCTACATGAATTGGTTAAGTCATTAACCATATCAAATGACCATATGAACTCGATACATGCTTAACTTGCTAGATTGTTTACTTAGTCTACTTGGTTTTGAAAAATGGAGTCGAGTGTGTACTTTATCGCACTCGTTCTCTTTTGAGATGAATAATTCATGCTTGAAAATACTCGAATAACATGACTTGGTATGCTAAGGTTGCATACGTCGTTGGAGTGAATCTCCTCGACTCTCACGTGGTAAAAATGGGATAACGGCCAATGATGGCCTATGCATATGACCAATGCTTGTCAATTAACCGTCAACCGTGAACAGTTAACCGTTAACCGTGAACCGTTTACCAACCCACATGACTACCTAATTACCTGACTATTTGCTCATATGATTTCTAATCTATATGATTATTCGATATCCGTGAATTATATGCTCCCATGAAATCAACTTGTATTGCTTACGTGCTTACGTGCTAAGTATCCACTTGATCACTTGATTATCATGAATCACATGTTATATGAAGTTGTCCATCATTGTTAGGCGAGTGTGTACTTTATCTCACTCGACCTACTCAAATGATGAATTTTACCTTTTGTAGAATTACTTGATTACTTGTGCATGTTGTAAGCTCTAAGCTGAACTTGGGCCCTGCCTCGGTTACTGACCTACTCGAGCCAGGACTGGGCTCGGTCGGGTAGGTTGGAACCCTGGACAACCGTTTCGGTATACTCGAGTATTACCACTGGAGGGATAAGGTGATGGCCAGTCAAACCGAGGGGATCCGGAAGTCATAAGGTGCAGATGACCGACAGAGTTCCACTGGAACACCGTATCCTACAGTATATGTTTACCTTGTATCATAATAATTGTTTCGTGCTAAAATGCCAACATGAAATCCTGAGCTATGCCTGTAATAAGCTCCAATCACTCGTGAACTATACATGCCAATGTCTCATACCATGATAAATGTCTCAAATTACCGTACAAAGATTATCACCTCATGATAACATGCCATTGTGTAACCTTGAACCATGCATATGATATGCCCAACTTACTTGATTTATTTGAACCGTTAGAGTGTCTTGGAACCTCACTGGGCTGTGTAGCTCATTCCACGTTGTGGTTTTCTTTTACAGGGTTCGAGACCAAGGGTACTCGTGAGTAGTACTAGAATGTTTTCTTTTGAAGACTTTAAGTTATATTATAACGGATGGCTATTGTACCATTTTCCGTTGGGTTGTATTTAAGCTTGAAAGCTACTTAGTTGTAAGTGTGAGATATTTGAAGTACCTTAATTGTGTATTGAAGTTAATTAAAGTATTTCGAGCTCTTGAATGATGGATTGTAGTGAGTCCTGGCGAGAGCTGGGCAGGCGTCCCGCGGATACCCTTTGGTTCGCCTTTGGGAGAAGTGGGGGCGTCACAGTTGGTATCAGAGCTTAGGCTTCAGATCTTTGTAGTGTATCCTAGGCTTAAATGTTTAGGATGCCGGACTGTGGGACTGGTTTGAAAGTTAAAAGATTGCTTGTAGCAATGAAATTTAGAGCCAATTCACGTGGTCTCTACAAAGGAGCAAGATAGGACCAAGTGGTGTTATGGTCCTTACTATGTGATTGAGTAAAGGTTTAAGTGCCCTTCAAAAAATGTAAGCTGTGAATCATGAATGTTATAGGTTGTAAAACCTTTATCTTGATAATTGGAGGGAATTTGATATGTATGTTGGGTAGGAATCTCGAATGTGGTGATTTAGTCTTGGGACCGGCCGGCTCGAGTTGTGAATTACCTTATTTCGGATTCTTGTACCCGAGTACTTGAGAGTTGAGGGCAACCATAAGGACTTTATATCTCCATTTTTGGGGAATAAGAATGAATCGATATTTCATGTGAATGGTTGCAGGAAACCAATAATTGTTTGGTTAAGATGGTACAATAATTAAGAGTGGAAGATGGAAAATATTGTAACTCAAAAGATCCTTGTGTTGGGATTGAAATCGAGCATGTTAGGGAATGAGAATCGTCTAGTTCCAATAATCTAGTGAATCCCTACTTGTGATCTTTTATAGTGAGACGATGGGAGTAGAACTTAGAGTCTGCGCCTTGAAGATGAATGTACTTGTGATGATCACTTGTTTATTTTGCTATTGACTTTGACTTGGCATGAACTTTACTTGGCCATAACTTGTTTTATAATTTAATGAACTCTAGTTTGTGTTTACTTGCATAGTGATAATGTTATTTGTGTAAGTGACTTCATTCTCTTTAAATGTTGCTACTGGTATATGAGTATAGTTCAATTTTAACTAAGTGTGAGGGTTATGCATGTGCGTATAGATTAGTTGTGAACATGGAAACTAGAGGACAACGAAAGGGACGTCAACCTAGACAACCCCGAAATGAAAGAGTAGCTAATGGGTCCGATATTGATCAAATCGTTGAGTCAAGTGTTGGGAGAGGAAATGACCAAATGGGACAAGTTTTAACTCGCATGACGGATATCCTGGAGCTCTTGGTAGCTCAACAAGGTCAAGGTGTTGGACAAGGAAACCAACGTGGAAATCAAGAGATAGGGGAGGATCGAGCTTTAGAGCGGTTTCAAAAATTTTCCCCGCCCAAGTTTGCTGGAGGACCTGATCCAGAGGTGGCTGAGAATTGGTTAGAGAATATAAGAAATATATTCGATGCCTTGGATTACACAGAGGAGAAACAAGTCACCTTTGCTGTATTTCAACTTGAAGGAGCAGCCCGAGCCTGGTGGAATGTTATAAGAAACAAGTGGGAAAGAGATCAAACCCTAAGGACTTGGATAAACTTTGTACGTGAATTTAATGAGAAATTTCTTCCTCCACTTGTCCAAGAAAAGAGAGAAGATGATTTTATAAAGCTTCGTCAAGGAACTTTGAGCGTAGCTGAGTATGAAACACGCTTTACAAAGTTATCTACATATGCCCCAGAATTGGTGGCTACTGAACGGAAGAGAATAAGAAGGTTTATCCAAGGATTAGATTTGGAAATCCAAGATGCCCTTGCTGCAGCACAGGTTGAAACATTTAGTGACGCTCTCGAAAAAGCGCAAAGGGTAGAAAGCACAAAATCTCAACTGAGAGCTCTCCAAGCAAGGAAAAGAGATGCATCTGATAGTACACTAGGAGGAAATGGACCACCACCCAAAGTTAGAAAAGAAGTGGATGGAGTAGGACTGTTATTTCCTGCACCACTCATGATAAAGGAACCAAAAGGAACTATGTCGCGAGGGACTTCAGTAGAACAGACACGATCAAAGAAAACCTCGCAAGCCAGTCAGGTCACAACACCTCGTCCGACTTGTGGATATTGTGGAAGGACGAATCACATTGAAGAAAACTGTTGGCTAAAGGGACGAAAGTGTATGGGGTGTGGGAGTACCAACCATAAAGTTCATGACTGTCCAAGGAGGTATCCACGAGAAACTACTGCTCCACAAGGAAATGGAACTGTCCCTCGACAAGTCAATGGAAGGAGAAACCGACCAATGGCATCAGAAAGAAAGCATAACATGAACACACCACATGGTTCAGAGTTGTCTGAGATTACAGAAGGTATGAATTTCGAGGACGAAATTCTTTTAAGGAGGGGAGGTTGTGAGGACTCGTAAAAACTATTATTTTTTTAGCCTAATTTGTGGCTTAATAAATTATTTAATTGGATATTTGCCTCGAGGAATATTTTCTAGTCTTATTAGACCTAAATACATGGTAATATAACTTCGTTATATTTTTAAAGTAACTCATTTCACGAATTAATTTCCTGGAGCGCGTTTAGTAAAAACAGTGAATAGTGCTTGAAGATTTTATCCGCTTGAGAGTACAATAAGTTTGGAATATTGGAGACATGTACAATGGACCTAAATTCGGTATTTTAATGTTTAAATACTCAAGTGATAGTTATTAGTACTATCGTTATAAGAATTTCCCGGAAGTTTCGCGTTATAGCGGTAAAATTGGCGGTACGCGTTTTCACACGCGCGACTTTATTTGAGGAACTTTAGACCCTTGTTTCGAGACAATTAAGAGTAAATAATGTTTATATTAACATGAGTGCATTAGAGGTTTAGTGCACTAGTGAACCAAACGCGCGAGAAAATCGAGCCTAAAAACGTGCCAAACGAGCCTTACAAGAGTTGACTTTGGAGCAATTTTTCACCACACATTTAATCTTCTTTGAGAAGCCAACTTAGATCAAAATCACACTCTCTCTTCCCTCTCCTCATGGCCGGCCAAAACACTCCCTCTCTCTAACTCATTTGCAACAAAAATTCTGCACACTAATCTCAACCAAAACTACCCCAAATCACCTCCAAATCACACCAAACTTGGAGACCACTTAGCAAACCTCTTGGAGGTTGGATTTAGCTAACAAAAGGCTGCATCTTCACGGGTTCTTGGAGCTTCAAGAGGGCCGAAATTTCTGATCTTGCACACCCAAGGAATAGGTAATGATCAACCCTTGGATTCTTGTCTTTTGGAATTTATATAGCAAGATTAAGCTCATGCATGCACTTAGTTAGCTTGTTTATGGTGAAAATGAAATGAGTGGGCTCTTGGTATTCCCACACTTGGGTTGTTGTTGCTGATTTAAGGATTAATGTTGGATTTAATGGTAGTTTAGTGGTTATAATGATGAGTTTATGGAGTGTTATTGTTGGAAACTCAAAGTAGAGGTCTTGGCAAGAATTTCCGAAAATGCCCCTGTTTTGTTCGGCCATAAGAAGGCCCATTTTTGGTGATCTATTGGCATGAACCTGATGTATATATGTTATATTATGTGTGTAAAAATTTTCGTTGGAAAACATTAACGTTTGTTGGGTCAAATGAATTTTTCTCCTAGAAGTGGCAATCTGGAAATCTGTTCCGTATTGCACTGTCCAGCGTTGGCATTTTGGCTATAACTCTGTCCTCGGATGTCGAAATCATGTGCCGTCGGTGGCGTTTGAAACTAGACATTCCTAGCTTTAATTTGGTATAAAATGCACGTTCTGATTCCTTGTGAGCAAGCCGAACCAAATGTTTTAAATTCGCTGTCCTGTTGCTCTGTTCGTCTGGAATGAAGTGTTCAGGCAGCAACTTGATGCCCGAATTTGAACCAGATGGGTGCCGAATTTGGGAATGACTTCTTCTGTGATGTTTTAGTACTATGAATTTATTTTCCAACGGCGTAAGCCATGCTCAATTTCGAGCTATATTGACTGAGTTGTGACTGAAACAAGTGGACTGCTCTGTTTTGGAAAACCCTAATGTTGGGACTGGTTTGGAACCAAATCTTGGAATGAACTTGTTAGTTGATGTTTTTGATATTAAACACTTACCAAAGATATTATGGGTGTATCTTAGACCCTTATTTCACAAATGAACCATGGTTGGATAACTTTCTTGGTTAGACGATTGGAAATTGGGAAATGCAAGTCAAAGGCAGTTTGCCTTAGGATTTTTCTTGAACCTTGGTTGGCTAATTAACTACCTTACCGAAAGTATTTTTCCCTGAAATTTGATAGAGTGGTACCTTTCATATGGGAGTAAAATACTGCCAATTTTGGTACCAATCCAAGTTCGTTTCGATACCGAATTAAATTTCTAGTGTTGGAGGTTCAAAACTGGAAATTCTTCTTCAGTCTTGAATCTTCCTCAACTTGGGGCTACTATATCTTGGTGCTCGAAACTCCATTTCTCAATCCGCTTGTATTGTTATACTCTTGGATTGTAACACTATTTGATTTCCAAATTTCAAAGGTTAGTTCAAAACAAGTGAATTTTACTGAATTTCCAAAATTGGCCAAAAAACCAACCTTGAAACTGTCTTAGTATTCTACAGCTGTAACTTTGATCCAACTTTTGAATACCTTCCATTTCGAATCATGGAAAAGTGTCTTCTAGAAACTTGTAGTACTCGGAATGTAGTTTCCAATGGTATCAAACTTTCCAATTTTGGACCTACGTAGTGCAAGATACGATTTTTCTAGAATTGACACCCAAAGCTAAAATTTGACAATTTCTTAGAAATGAGATTTTGGAAACTTGCCTTCTTTTCTCGATACCGATTGAACATTTTTAACTCGATTTCATGAAAAATGTTAGTCTCTTTCTTTAGACTTTAAAACTTTACTCTTGAGCCTCGATTATTAATAATTAAGGCCCAATTCATGAATTCCCTTTAGATTGTACAACCTTCTTTGATAAGTAGGAGTTCTAAGTGATAGTGTATAATAGTTAATGGTTGTTTACTCAGGCACTCGAGGGAATCTCCAAGGGGAACTCGGAGCGGACACCTAAAACGCTTGTTTGAAAACTACTCGCTTGTTTTGACTAGGTGAGTGTTCCATATAGGAATACGTAATTGAATAAGTCTAGGACACGCTTATTTCATGATTATTAAGTGCTATGTGTTAAGTATTTACCATACTCATGCCTATTTAAGGAATGTATACTTGCATTGTATATCTACATGAATTGGTTAAGTCATTAACCATATCAAATGACCATATGAACTCGATACATGCTTAACTTGCTAGATTGTTTACTTAGTCTACTTGGTTTTGAAAAATGGAGTCGAGTGTGTACTTTATCGCACTCGTTCTCTTTTGAGATGAATAATTCATGCTTGAAAATACTCGAATAACATGACTTGGTATGCTAAGGTTGCATACGTCGTTGGAGTGAATCTCCTCGACTCTCACGTGGTAAAAATGGGATAACGGCCAATGATGGCCTATGCATATGACCAATGCTTGTCAATTAACCGTCAACCGTGAACAGTTAACCGTTAACCGTGAACCGTTTACCAACCCACATGACTACCTAATTACCTGACTATTTGCTCATATGATTTCTAATCTATATGATTATTCGATATCCGTGAATTATATGCTCCCATGAAATCAACTTGTATTGCTTACGTGCTTACGTGCTAAGTATCCACTTGATCACTTGATTATCATGAATCACATGTTATATGAAGTTGTCCATCATTGTTAGGCGAGTGTGTACTTTATCTCACTCGACCTACTCAAATGATGAATTTTACCTTTTGTCGAATTACTTGATTACTTGTGCATGTTGTAAGCTCTAAGCTGAACTGGGGCCCTGCCTCGGTTACTGACCTACTCGAGCCAGGACTGGGCTCGGTCGGGTAGGTTGGAACCCTGGACAACCGTTTCGGTATACTCGAGTATTACCACTGGAGGGATAAGGTGATGGCCAGTCAAACCGAGGGGATCCGGAAGTCATAAGGTGCAGATGACCGACAGAGTTCCACTGGAACACCGTATCCTACAGTATATGTTTACCTTGTATCATAATAATTGTTTCGTGCTAAAATGCCAATATGAAATCCTGAGCTATGCCTGTAATAAGCTCCAATCACTCGTGAACTATACATGCCAATGTCTCATACCATGATAAATGTCTCAAATTACCGTACAAAGATTATCACCTCATGATAACATGCCATTGTGTAACCTTGAACCATGCATATGATATGCCCAACTTACTTGATTTATTTGAACCGTTAGAGTGTCTTGGAACCTCACTGGGCTGTGTAGCTCATTCCACGTTGTGGTTTTCTTTTACAGGGTTCGAGACCAAGGGTACTCGTGA